>NC_090450.1:394153660-394254357 GCF_031143425.1 Pleurodeles waltl
CTACAGGTAGGCACTTTGCAAAAAACACCTCTGTTTTCTTCAAAAAATTTGGATGTGTCCACGTTGCGCTTTGGGGCGTTTCCTGTCGCGGGCGCTAGGCCTACCCACACAAGTGAGGTATCATTTTTATCGGGAGACTTGGGGGAACGCTGGGTGGAAGGAAATTCGTGGCTCCTCTCAGATTCCAGAACTTTCTGCCACAGAAATGTGAGGAACATGTGTTTTTTTAGCCAAATGTTGAGGTTTGCAAAGGATTCTGGGTAACCGAACCTGGTCCGAGCCCCGCAAGTCACACCTCCTTGGAATCCCCTAGGTCTCTAGTTTTCAGAAATGCACAGGTTTGGTATGTTGCCCTAGGTGCCGGCTGAGCTAGAGGCCAAAATCTACAGGTAGGCACTTCGCAAAAAACACCTCTGTTTTCTTCAAAAAATTTGGATGTGTCCACGTTGCGCTTTGGGGCGTTTTCTGTCGCGGGCGCTAGGCCTACCCACACAAGTGAGGTATCATTTTTATCGGGAGACTTGGGGGAACGCTGGGTGGAAGGAAATTTGTGGCTCCTCTCAGATTCCAGAACTTTCTGCCACAGAAATGAGTGGAACATGTGTTTTTTTAGCCAAATGTTGAGGTTTGCAAAGGATTCTGGGTAACAGAACCTGGACCGAACCCCGCAAGTCACCCCTCCTTGGATTCCCCTAGGTCTCTAGTTTTCAGAAATGCACAGGTTTGGTAGGTTTCCCTAGGTGCCGGCTGAGCTAGAGGCCAAAATCTACAGGTAGGCACTTCGCAAAAAACACCTCTGTTTTCTTCCAAAAATTTGGATGTGTCCACGTTGCGCTTTGGGGCGTTTCCTGTCGCGGGCGCTAGGCCTACCCACACAAGTGAGGTATCATTTTTATCGGGAGACTTGGGGGAACGCTGGGTGGAAGGAAATTTGTGGCTCCTCTCAGATTCCAGAACTTTCTGCCACAGAAATGTGTGGAACATGTGTTTTTTAGCCAAATTTTGAGGTTTGCAAAGGATTCTGGGTAACAGAACCTGGTCCGAGCCCCGCAAGTCACCCCTCCTTGGATTCCCCTAGGTCTCTAGTTTTCAGAAATGCACAGGTTTGGTAGGTTTCCCTAGGTGCCGGCTGAGCTAGAGGCCATAATCTACCGGTAGGCACTTCGTAAAAAACTCCTCTGTTTTCTTGCAAAAATTTGGATGTGTCAACGTGTCGCTTTGGGGCATTTCCTGTCGCGGGCGCTACCCCTACCCACACAAGTGAGGTATCATTTTTATCGGGTGACTTGGGGGAACGCTGGGTGGAAGGAAATTTGTGGCTCCTCTCAGATTCCAGAACTTTCTGCCACAGAAATGTGTGGAACATGTGTTTTTTTAGCCAAATTTTGAGGTTTGCAAAGGATTCTGGGTAACAGAACCTGGTCCGAGCCCCACAAGTCACCCCTCCTTGGATTCCCCTAGGTCTCTAGTTTTCAGAAATGCACAGGTTTGGGAGGTTTCCCTAGGTGCCGGCTGAGCTAGAGGCCAAAATCTACATGTAGGCACTTCGCAAAAAACACCTCTGTTTTCTTCCAAAAATTTGGATGTGTCCACGTTGCGCTTTGGGGCGCTTCCTGTCGCGGGCGCTAGGCCTACCCACACAAGTGAGGTATCATTTTTATCAGGAGACTTGGGGGAACGCTGGGTGGAAGGAAATTTGTGGCTCCTCTCAGATTCCAGAACTTTCTGCCACAGAAATGTGTGGAACATGTGTTTTTTTCAGCCAAATTTTGAGGTTTGCAAAGGATTCTGGGTAAGAGAACCTGGTCCGAGCCCCGCAAGCCACCCCTCCTTGGATTCCCCTAGGTCTCTAGTTTTCAGAAATGCACAGGTTTGGTAGGTTTCCCTAGGTGCTGGCTGAGCTAGAGGCCAAAATCTACAGGTCGGCACTTCGCAAAAAACACCTCTGTTTTCTTCCAAAAATTTGGATGTGTCCACGTTGCGCTTTGGGGCGTTTCCTGTCGTGGGCGCTAGGCCTACCCACACAATTGAGGTATCATTTTTATCGGGAGACTTGGTGGAACGCTGGGTGGAAGGAAATTTGTGGCTCCTCTCAGATTCCAGAACTTTCTGCCACAGAAATGTGTGGAACATGTGTTTTTTTAGCCAAATTGTGAGGTTTCCAAAGGATTCTGGGTAACAGAACCTGGTCCGAGCCCCGCAAGTCACCCCTCCTTGGATTTCCCTAGGTCTCTAGTTTTCAGAAATGCACAGGTTTGGTAGGTTTTCCTAGGTGCCGGCTGAGCTAGAGGCCAAAATCCACAGGTAGGCACTTCGCAAAAAACACCTCTGTTTTCTTCCAAAAATTTGGATGTGGCCACATTGCGCTTTGGGGCGTTTCCTGTCGCGGGCGCTAGGCCTACCCACACAAGTGAGGTATCATTTTTATCAGGAGACTTGGGGGAACGCTTGGTGGCAGGAAATTTGTGGCTCCTCTCAGATTCCAGAACTTTCTGCCACAGAAATGTATGGAACATGTGTTTTTTTAGCCAAATTTTGAGGTTTGCAAAGGATTCTGGGTAACAGAACCTGGTCCGAGCCCCACAAGTCACCCCTCCTTGGATTCCCCTAGGTCTCTAGTTTTCAGAAATGCACAGGTTTGGTAGGTTTCCCTAGGTGCCGGCTGAGCTAGAGGCCAAAATCTACATGTAGGCACTTCGCAAAAAACACCTCTGTTTTCTTCCAAAAATTTGGATGTGTCCACGTTGCGCTTTGGGGCGCTTCCTGTCGCGGGCACTAGGCCTACCCACACAAGTGAGGTATCATTTTTATCAGGAGACTTGGGGGAACGCTGGGTGGAAGGAAATTTGTGGCTCCTCTCAGATTCCAGAACTTTCTGCCACAGAAATGTGTGGAACATGTGTTTTTTTCAGCCAAATTTTGAGGTTTGCAAAGGATTCTGGGTAACAGAACCTGGTCCGAGCCCCGCAAGCCACCCCTCCTTGGATTCCCCTAGGTCTCTAGTTTTCAGAAATGCACAGGTTTGGTAGGTTTCCCTAGGGGCTGGCTGAGCTAGAGGCCAAAATCTACAGGTAGGCACTTCGCAAAAAACACCTCTGTTTTCTTCCAAAAATTTGGATGTGTCCACGTTGCGCTTTGGGGCGTTTCCTGTCGTGGGCGCTAGGCCTACCCACACAATTGAGGTATCATTTTTATCGGGAGACTTGGTGGAACGCTGGGTGGAAGGAAATTTGTGGCTCCTCTCAGATTCCAGAACTTTCTGCCACAGAAATGTGTGGAACATGTGTTTTTTTAGCCAAATTGTGAGGTTTCCAAAGGATTCTGGGTAACAGAACCTGGTCCGAGCCCCGCAAGTCACCCCTCCTTGGATTTCCCTAGGTCTCTAGTTTTCAGAAATGCACAGGTATGGTAGGTTTTCCTAGGTGCCGGCTGAGCTAGAGGCCAAAATCCACAGGTAGGCACTTCGCAAAAAACACCTCTGTTTTCTTCCAAAAATTTGGATGTGGCCACATTGTGCTTTGGGGCGTTTCCTGTCGCGGGCGCTAGGCCTACCCACACAAGTGAGGTATCATTTTTATCAGGAGACTTGGGGGAACGCTTGGTGGAAGGAAATTTGTGGCTCCTCTCAGATTCCAGAACTTTCTGCCACAGAAATGTATGGAACATGTGTTTTTTTAGCCAAATTTAGAGGTTTGCAAAGGATTCTGGGTAACAGAACCTGGTCCGAGCCCCACAAGTCACCCCTCCTTGGATTCCCCTAGGTCTCTAGTTTTCAGAAATGCACAGGTTTGGTAGGTTTCCCTAGGTGCCGGCTGAGCTAGAGGCCAAAATCTACAGGTAGGCACTTCGCAAAAAACACCTCTGTTTTCTTCCAAAAATGTGGATGTGTCCACGTTGCGCTTTTGGGCATTTCCTGTCGCGGGCGCTAGGCCTACCCACACAAGTGAGGTATCATTTTTATCGGGAGACTTGGGGGAACGCGGCGTGAAAGGAAATTTGTGGCTCCTCTCATATTCCAGTACTTTCTGCCACAGAAATGTGAGGAACATGTGTTTTTTTAGCCAATTTTTGAGGTTTGCAAAGGATTCTGGGTAACAGAACCTGTTCCGAGCCCCGAAAGTCACCCCTCCTTGGATTCCCCTAGGTCTCTAGTTTTCAGAAATGCACAGGTTAGGTAGGTTTCCCTAGGTGCCGGCTGAGCTAGAGGCCAAAATCTACAGGTAGGCACGTCGCAAAAAACACCTCTGTTTTCTTCCAAAAATTTGGATGTGTCCACGTTGCGCTTTGGGGGGTTTCCTGTCGCGGGCGCTAGGCCTACCCACACAAGTGAGGTATCATTTTTATCGGGAGACTTGGGGAAACGCTGGGTGGAAGGAAATTTGTGGCTCCTCTCAGATTCCAGAACTTTCTGCCACAGAAATGTGAGGAACATGTGTTTTTTTAGCCAAATTTTGAGGTTTGCAAAGGATTCTGTGTAACAGAACCTGGTCCGAGCCCCGCAAGTCACCCCTCCTTGGATTCCCCTAGGTCTCTAGTTTTCAGAAATGCACAGGTTTGGTAGGTTTCCCTAGGTGCCGGCTGAGCTAGAGGCCAAAATCTACAGGTAGGCACTTTGCAAAAAACACCTCTGTTTTCTTCCAAAAATGTGGATGTGTCCACGTTGCACTTTGGGGCATTTCCTGTCGCGGGCGCTAGGCCTACCCACACAAGTGAGGTATCATTTTTATCGGGAGACTTGGGGGAACGCTGGGTGGAAGGAAATTTGTGGCTCCTCTCAGATTCCAGAACTTTCTCCCACGGAAATGTGAGGAACATGTGTTTCTTTAGCCAAATTTTGAGGTTTGCAAAGCATTCTGGGTAACAGACCCTGGTCCGAGCCCCGCAAGTCACCCCTCCTTGGATTCCCCTAGGTCTCTAGTTTTCAGAAATGCACAGGTTTGGTAGGTTTCCCTAGGTGCCGGCTGAGCTAGAGGCCAAAATCTACAGGTAGGCACTTCGCAAAAAACACCTCTGTTTTCTTGCCAAAATTTGGATGTGTCCACGTTGCGCTTTGGGGCGTTTCATGTTGCGGGCGCTAGGCCTACCCACACCAATGAGGTATCATTTTTATCGGGAGACTTGGTGGAACGCTGGGTGGAAGGAAATTTGTGGCTCCTCTCAGATTCCAGAACTTTCTGCCACAGAAATGCGTGGAACATGTGTTTTTTTAGCCAAATGTTGAGGTTTGCAAAGGATTCTGGGTAACAGAACCTGGTCCGAACCCCGCAAGTCACCCCTCCTTGGATTCCCCTAGGTCTCTAGTTTTCAGAAATGCACAGGTTTGGTAGGTTTCCCTAGGTGCCGGCTGAGCTAGAGGCCAAAATCTACAGGTAGGCACTTTGCAAAAAACACCTCTGTTTTCTTCAAAAAATTTGGATGTGTCCACGTTGCGCTTTGGGGCGTTTCCTGTCGCAGGCGCTAGGCCTACCCACACAAGTGAGGTATCATTTTTATCGGGAGACTTGGGGGAACGCTGGGTGGAAGGAAATTCGTGGCTCCTCTCAGATTCCAGAACTTTCTGCCACAGAAATGTGAGGAACATGTGTTTTTTTAGCCAAATGTTGAGGTTTGCAAAGGATTCTGGGTAACAGAACCTGGTCCGAGCCCCGCAAGTCACACCTCCTTGGAATCCCCTAGGTCTCTAGTTTTCAGAAATGCACAGGTTTGGTAGGTTTCCCTAGGTGCCGGCTGAGCTAGAGGCCAAAATCTACAGGTAGGCACTTTGCAAAAAACACCTCTGTTTTCTTCAAAAAATTTGGATGTGTCCACGTTGCGCTTTGGGGCGTTTCCTGTCGCGGGCGCTAGGCCTACCCACACAAGTGAGGTATCATTTTTATCGGGAGACTTGGGGGAACGCTGGGTGGAAGGAAATTCGTGGCTCCTCTCAGATTCCAGAACTTTCTGCCACAGAAATGTGAGGAACATGTGTTTTTTTAGCCAAATGTTGAGGTTTGCAAAGGATTCTGGGTAACAGAACCTGGTCCGAGCCCCGCAAGTCACACCTCCTTGGAATCCCCTAGGTCTCTAGTTTTCAGAAATGCACAGGTTTGGTATGTTGCCCTAGGTGCCGGCTGAGCTAGAGGCCAAAATCTACAGGTAGGCACTTCGCAAAAAACACCTCTGTTTTCTTCAAAAAATTTGGATGTGTCCACGTTGCGCTTTGGGGCGTTTTCTGTCGCGGGCGCTAGGCCTACCCACACAAGTGAGGTATCATTTTTATCGGGAGACTTGGGGGAACGCTGGGTCGAAGGAAATTTGTGGCTCCTCTCAGATTCCAGAACTTTCTGCCACAGAAATGAGTGGAACATGTGTTTTTTTAGCCAAATGTTGAGGTTTGCAAAGGATTCTGGGTAACAGAACCTGGTCCGAACCCCGCAAGTCACCCCTCCTTGGATTCCCCTAGGTCTCTAGTTTTCAGAAATGCACAGGTTTGGTAGGTTTCCCTAGGTGCCGGCTGAGCTAGAGGCCAAAATCTACAGGTAGGCACTTCGCAAAAAACACCTCTGTTTTCTTCCAAAAATTTGGATGTGTCCACGTTGCGCTTTGGGGCGTTTCCTGTCGCGGGCGCTAGGCCTACCCACACAAGTGAGGTATCATTTTTATCGGGAGACTTGGGGGAACGCTGGGTGGAAGGAAATTTGTGGCTCCTCTCAGATTCCAGAACTTTCTGCCACAGAAATGTGTGGAACATGTGTTTTTTAGCCAAATTTTGAGGTTTGCAAAGGATTCTGGGTAACAGAACCTGGTCCGAGCCCCGCAAGTCACCCCTCCTTGGATTCCCCTAGGTCTCTAGTTTTCAGAAATGCACAGGTTTGGTAGGTTTCCCTAGGTGCCGGCTGAGCTAGAGGCCATAATCTACCGGTAGGCACTTCGTAAAAAACTCCTCTGTTTTCTTGCAAAAATTTGGATGTGTCAACGTGTCGCTTTGGGGCATTTCCTGTCGCGGGCGCTACCCCTACCCACACAAGTGAGGTATCATTTTTATCGGGTGACTTGGGGGAACGCTGGGTGGAACGAAATTTGTGGCTCCTCTCAGATTCCAGAACTTTCTGCCACAGAAATGTGTGGAACATGTGTTTTTTTAGCCAAATTTTGAGGTTTGCAAAGGATTCTGGGTAACAGAACCTGGTCCGAGCCCCACAAGTCACCCCTCCTTGGATTCCCCTAGGTCTCTAGTTTTCAGAAATGCACAGGTTTGGGAGGTTTCCCTAGGTGCCGGCTGAGCTAGAGGCCAAAATCTACATGTAGGCACTTCGCAAAAAACACCTCTGTTTTCTTCCAAAAATTTGGATGTGTCCACGTTGCGCTTTGGGGCGCTTCCTGTCGCGGGCGCTAGGCCTACCCACACAAGTGAGGTATCATTTTTATCAGGAGACTTGGGGGAACGCTGGGTGGAAGGAAATTTGTGGCTCCTCTCAGATTCCAGAACTTTCTGCCACAGAAATGTGTGGAACATGTGTTTTTTTCAGCCAAATTTTGAGGTTTGCAAAGGATTCTGGGTAAGAGAACCTGGTCCGAGCCCCGCAAGCCACCCCTCCTTGGATTCCCCTAGGTCTCTAGTTTTCAGAAATGCACAGGTTTGGTAGGTTTCCCTAGGTGCTGGCTGAGCTAGAGGCCAAAATCTACAGGTCGGCACTTCGCAAAAAACACCTCTGTTTTCTTCCAAAAATTTGGATGTGTCCACGTTGCGCTTTGGGGCGTTTCCTGTCGTGGGCGCTAGGCCTACCCACACAATTGAGGTATCATTTTTATCGGGAGACTTGGTGGAACGCTGGGTGGAAGGAAATTTGTGGCTCCTCTCAGATTCCAGAACTTTCTGCCACAGAAATGTGTGGAACATGTGTTTTTTTAGCCAAATTGTGAGGTTTCCAAAGGATTCTGGGTAACAGAACCTGGTCCGAGCCCCGCAAGTCACCCCTCCTTGGATTTCCCTAGGTCTCTAGTTTTCAGAAATGCACAGGTTTGGTAGGTTTTCCTAGGTGCCGGCTGAGCTAGAGGCCAAAATCCACAGGTAGGCACTTCGCAAAAAACACCTGTGTTTTCTTCCAAAAATTTGGATGTGGCCACATTGCGCTTTGGGGCGTTTCCTGTCGCGGGCGCTAGGCCTACCCACACAAGTGAGGTATCATTTTTATCAGGAGACTTGGGGGAACGCTTGGTGGCAGGAAATTTGTGGCTCCTCTCAGATTCCAGAACTTTCTGCCACAGAAATGTATGGAACATGTGTTTTTTTAGCCAAATTTTGAGGTTTGCAAAGGATTCTGGGTAACAGAACCTGGTCCGAGCCCCACAAGTCACCCCTCCTTGGATTCCCCTAGGTCTCTAGTTTTCAGAAATGCACAGGTTTGGTAGGTTTCCCTAGGTGCCGGCTGAGCTAGAGGCCAAAATCTACATGTAGGCACTTCGCAAAAAACACCTCTGTTTTCTTCCAAAAATTTGGATGTGTCCACGTTGCGCTTTGGGGCGCTTCCTGTCGCGGGCACTAGGCCTACCCACACAAGTGAGGTATCATTTTTATCAGGAGACTTGGGGGAACGCTGGGTGGAAGGAAATTTGTGGCTCCTCTCAGATTCCAGAACTTTCTGCCACAGAAATGTGTGGAACATGTGTTTTTTTCAGCCAAATTTTGAGGTTTGCAAAGGATTCTGGGTAACAGAACCTGGTCCGAGCCCCGCAAGCCACCCCTCCTTGGATTCCCCTAGGTCTCTAGTTTTCAGAAATGCACAGGTTTGGTAGGTTTCCCTAGGGGCTGGCTGAGCTAGAGGCCAAAATCTACAGGTAGGCACTTCGCAAAAAACACCTCTGTTTTCTTCCAAAAATTTGGATGTGTCCACGTTGCGCTTTGGGGCGTTTCCTGTCGTGGGCGCTAGGCCTACCCACACAATTGAGGTATCATTTTTATCGGGAGACTTGGTGGAACGCTGGGTGGAAGGAAATTTGTGGCTCCTCTCAGATTCCAGAACTTTCTGCCACAGAAATGTGTGGAACATGTGTTTTTTTAGCCAAATTGTGAGGTTTCCAAAGGATTCTGGGTAACAGAACCTGGTCCGAGCCCCGCAAGTCACCCCTCCTTGGATTTCCCTAGGTCTCTAGTTTTCAGAAATGCACAGGTTTGGTAGGTTTTCCTAGGTGCCGGCTGAGCTAGAGGCCAAAATCCACAGGTAGGCACTTCGCAAAAAACACCTCTGTTTTCTTCCAAAAATTTGGATGTGGCCACATTGCGCTTTGGGGCGTTTCCTGTCGCGGGCGCTAGGCCTACCCACACAAGTGAGGTATCATTTTTATCAGGAGACTTGGGGGAACGCTTGGTGGAAGGAAATTTGTGGCTCCTCTCAGATTCCAGAACTTTCTGCCACAGAAATGTATGGAACATGTGTTTTTTTAGCCAAATTTTGAGGTTTGCAAAGGATTCTGGGTAACAGAACCTGGTCCGAGCCCCACAAGTCACCCCTCCTTGGATTCCCCTAGGTCTCTAGTTTTCAGAAATGCACAGGTTTGGTAGGTTTCCCTAGGTGCCGGCTGAGCTAGAGGCCAAAATCTACAGGTAGGCACTTCGCAAAAAACACCTCTGTTTTCTTCCAAAAATGTGGATGTGTCCACGTTGCGCTTTTGGGCATTTCCTGTCGCGGGCGCTAGGCCTACCCACACAAGTGAGGTATCATTTTTATCGGGAGACTTGGGGGAACGCGGCGTGAAAGGAAATTTGTGGCTCCTCTCATATTCCAGTACTTTCTGCCACAGAAATGTGAGGAACATGTGTTTTTTTAGCCAATTTTTGAGGTTTGCAAAGGATTCTGGGTAACAGAACCTGTTCCGAGCCCCGAAAGTCACCCCTCCTTGGATTCCCCTAGGTCTCTAGTTTTCAGAAATGCACAGGTTAGGTAGGTTTCCCTAGGTGCCGGCTGAGCTAGAGGCCAAAATCTACAGGTAGGCACGTCGCAAAAAACACCTCTGTTTTCTTCCAAAAATTTGGATGTGTCCACGTTGCGCTTTGGGGGGTTTCCTGTCGCGGGCGCTAGGCCTACCCACACAAGTGAGGTATCATTTTTATCGGGAGACTTGGGGAAACGCTGGGTGGAAGGAAATTTGTGGCTCCTCTCAGATTCCAGAACTTTCTGCCACAGAAATATGAGGAACATGTGTTTTTTTAGCCAAATTTTGAGGTTTGCAAAGGATTCTGTGTAACAGAACCTGGTCCGAGCCCCGCAAGTCACCCCTCCTTGGATTCCCCTAGGTCTCTAGTTTTCAGAAATGCACAGGTTTGGTAGGTTTCCCTAGGTGCCGGCTGAGCTAGAGGCCAAAATCTACAGGTAGGCACTTTGCAAAAAACACCTCTGTTTTCTTCCAAAAATGTGGATGTGTCCACGTTGCACTTTGGGGCATTTCCTGTCGCGGGCGCTAGGCCTACCCACACAAGTGAGGTATCATTTTTATCGGGAGACTTGGGGGAACGCTGGGTGGAAGGAAATTTGTGGCTCCTCTCAGATTCCAGAACTTTCTGCCACAGAAATGTGTGGAACATGTGTTTTTTTAACCAAATTCTGAGGTTTGCAAAGGATTCTGGGTAACAGAACCTGGTCCGAGCCCCGCAAGTCACCCCTCCTTGGATTCCCCTATGTCTCTAGTTTTCAGAAATGCACAGGTTTGGTAGGTTTCCCTAGGTGCCGGCTGAGCTAGAGGCCATAATCTACCGGTAGGCACTTCGTAAAAAACTCCTCTGTTTTCTTGCAAAAATTTGGATGTGTCAACGTGTGGCTTTGGGGCATTTCCTGTCGCGGGCGCTACCCCTACCCACACAAGTGAGGTATCATTTTTATCGGGTGACTTGGGGGAACGCTGGGTGGAAGGAAATTTGTGGCTCCTCTCAGATTCCAGAACTTTCTGCCACAGAAATGTGTGGAACATGTGTTTTTTTCAGCCAAATTTTGAGGTTTGCAAAGGATTCTGGGTAACAGAACCTGGTCCGAGCCCCGCAAGCCACCCCTCCTTGGATTCCCCTAGGTCTCTAGTTTTCAGAAATGCACAGGTTTGGTAGGTTTCCCTAGGGGCTGGCTGAGCTAGAGGCCAAAATCTACAGGTAGGCACTTCGCAAAAAACACCTCTGTTTTCTTCCAAAAATTTGGATGTGTCCACGTTGCGCTTTGGGGCGTTTCCTGTCGTGGGCGCTAGGCCTACCCACACAATTGAGGTATCATTTTTATCGGGAGACTTGGGTGGAACGCTGGGTGGAAGGAAATTTGTGGCTCCTCTCAGATTCCAGAACTTTCTGCCACAGAAATGTGTGGAACATGTGTTTTTTTAGCCAAATTGTGAGGTTTCCAAAGGATTCTGGGTAACAGAACCTGGTCCGAGCCCCGCAAGTCACCCCTCCTTGGATTTCCCTAGGTCTCTAGTTTTCAGAAATGCACAGGTTTGGTAGGTTTTCCTAGGTGCCGGCTGAGCTAGAGGCCAAAATCCACAGGTAGGCACTTCGCAAAAAACACCTCTGTTTTCTTCCAAAAATTTGGATGTGGCCACATTGCGCTTTGGGGCGTTTCCTGTCGCGGGCGCTAGGCCTACCCACACAAGTGAGGTATCATTTTTATCAGGAGACTTGGGGGAACGCTTGGTGGAAGGAAATTTGTGGCTCCTCTCAGATTCCAGAACTTTCTGCCACAGAAATGTATGGAACATGTGTTTTTTTTAGCCAAATTTTGAGGTTTGCAAAGGATTCTGGGTAACAGAACCTGGTCCGAGCCCCACAAGTCACCCCTCCTTGGATTCCCCTAGGTCTCTAGTTTTCAGAAATGCACAGGTTTGGTAGGTTTCCCTAGGTGCCGGCTGAGCTAGAGGCCAAAATCTACAGGTAGGCACTTCGCAAAAAACACCTCTGTTTTCTTCCAAAAATGTGGATGTGTCCACGTTGCGCTTTTGGGCATTTCCTGTCGCGGGCGCTAGGCCTACCCACACAAGTGAGGTATCATTTTTATCGGGAGACTTGGGGGAACGCGGCGTGAAAGGAAATTTGTGGCTCCTCTCATATTCCAGTACTTTCTGCCACAGAAATGTGAGGAACATGTGTTTTTTTAGCCAATTTTTGAGGTTTGCAAAGGATTCTGGGTAACAGAACCTGTTCCGAGCCCCGAAAGTCACCCCTCCTTGGATTCCCCTAGGTCTCTAGTTTTCAGAAATGCACAGGTTAGGTAGGTTTCCCTAGGTGCCGGCTGAGCTAGAGGCCAAAATCTACAGGTAGGCACGTCGCAAAAAACACCTCTGTTTTCTTCCAAAAATTTGGATGTGTCCACGTTGCGCTTTGGGGGGTTTCCTGTCGCGGGCGCTAGGCCTACCCACACAAGTGAGGTATCATTTTTATCGGGAGACTTGGGGAAACGCTGGGTGGAAGGAAATTTGTGGCTCCTCTCAGATTCCAGAACTTTCTGCCACAGAAATGTGAGGAACATGTGTTTTTTTAGCCAAATTTTGAGGTTTGCAAAGGATTCTGTGTAACAGAACCTGGTCCGAGCCCCGCAAGTCACCCCTCCTTGGATTCCCCTAGGTCTCTAGTTTTCAGGAATGCACAGGTTTGGTAGGTTTCCCTAGGTGCCGGCTGAGCTAGAGGCCAAAATCTACAGGTAGGCACTTTGCAAAAAACACCTCTGTTTTCTTCCAAAAATGTGGATGTGTCCACGTTGCACTTTGGGGCATTTCCTGTCGCGGGCGCTAGGCCTACCCACACAAGTGAGGTATCATTTTTATCGGGAGACTTGGGGGAACGCTGGGTGGAAGGAAATTTGTGGCTCCTCTCAGATTCCAGAACTTTCTCCCACGGAAATGTGAGGAACATGTGTTTCTTTAGCCAAATTTTGAGGTTTGCAAAGCATTCTGGGTAACAGACCCTGGTCCGAGCCCCGCAAGTCACCCCTCCTTGGATTCCCCTAGGTCTCTAGTTTTCAGAAATGCACAGGTTTGGTAGGTTTCCCTAGGTGCTGGCTGAGCTAGAGGCCAAAATCTACAGGTAGGCACTTCGCAAAAAACACCTCTGTTTTCTTCCAAAAATTTGGATGTGTCCACGTTGCGCTTTGGGGCGTTTCATGTTGCGGGCGCTAGGCCTACCCACACCAGTGAGGTATCATTTTTATCGGGAGACTTGGTGGAACGCTGGGTGGAAGGAAATTTGTGGCTCCTCTCAGATTCCAGAACTTTCTGCCACAGAAATGCGTGGAACATGTGTTTTTTTAGCCAAATGTTGAGGTTTGCAAAGGATTCTGGGTAACAGAACCTGGTCCGAACCCCGCAAGTCACCCCTCCTTGGATTCCCCTAGGTCTCTAGTTTTCAGAAATGCACAGGTTTGGTAGGTTTCCCTAGGTGCCGGCTGAGCTAGAGGCCAAAATCTACAGGTAGGCACTTCGCAAAAAACACCTCTGTTTTCTTGCAAAAATTTGGATGTGTCCACGTTGCGCTTTGGGGCGTTTCCTGTCGCGGGCGCTAGGCCTACCCACACAAGTGAGGTATCATTTTTATCGGGAGACTTGGGGGAACGCTGGGTGGAAGGAAATTTGTGGCTCCTCTCAGATTCCAGAACTTTCTGCCACAGAAATGTGTGGAACATGTGTTTTTTTAACCAAATTCTGAGGTTTGCAAAGGATTCTGGGTAACAGAACCTGGTCCGAGCCCCGCAAGTCACCCCTCCTTGGATTCCCCTATGTCTCTAGTTTTCAGAAATGCACAGGTTTGGTAGGTTTCCCTAGGTGCCGGCTGAGCTAGAGGCCATAATCTACCGGTAGGCACTTCGTAAAAAACTCCTCTGTTTTCTTGCAAAAATTTGGATGTGTCAACGTGTGGCTTTGGGGCATTTCCTGTCGCGGGCGCTACCCCTACCCACACAAGTGAGGTATCATTTTTATCGGGTGACTTGGGGGAACGCTGGGTGGAAGGAAATTTGTGGCTCCTCTCAGATTCCAGAACTTTCTGCCACAGAAATGTGTGGAACATGTGTTTTTTTAGCCAAATTTTGAGGTTTGCAAAGGATTCTGGGTAACAGAACCTGGTCCGAGCCCCACAAGTCACCCCTCCTTGGATTCCCCTAGGTCTCTAGTTTTCAGAAATGCACAGGTTTGGTAGGTTTCCCTAGGTGCCGGCTGAGCTAGAGGCCAAAATCTACATGTAGGCACTTCGCAAAAAACACCTCTGTTTTCTTCCAAAAATTTGGATGTGTCCACGTTGCGCTTTGGGGCGTTTCCTGTTGCGGGCGCTAGGCCTACCCACACAAGTGAGGTATCATTTTTATCAGGAGACTTGGGGGAACGCTGGGTGGAAGGAAATTTGTGGGTCCTCTCAGATTCCAGAACTTTCTGCCACAGAAATGTATGGAACATGTGTTTTTTTAGCCAGATTTTGAGGTTTGCAAAGGATTCTGGGTAACTGAACCTGGTCCGAGCCCCACAAGTCACCCCTCCTTGGATTCCCCTAGGTCTCTAGTTTTCAGAAATGCACAGGTTTGGTAGGTTTTCATAGGTGCTGGCTGAGCTAGAGGCCAAAATCTACAGGTAAGCACTTTACAAAAAACACCTTGTTTTCTTCCAAAAATTTGGATGTGCCCACGTTGCGCTTTGTGGCGTTTCCTGTCGCGGGCGCTAGGCCTACCCACACAAGTGGGGTATCATTTTTATCGGGAGACTTGGGGGAACGCTGGGTGGAAGGAAATTTGTGGGTCCTCTCAGATTCCAGAACTTTCTGCCACAGAAATGTATGGAACATGTGTTTTTTTAGCCAGATTTTGAGGTTTGCAAAGGATTCTGGGTAACAGAACCTGGTCCGAGCCCCACAAGTCACCCCTCCTTGGATTCCCCTAGGTCTCTAGTTTTCAGAAATGCACAGGTTTGGTAGGTTTCCCTAGGTGCTGGCTGAGCTAGAGGCCAAAATCTACAGGTAGGCACTTCGCAAAAAACACCTCTGTTTTCTTACAAAAATTTGGATGTGTCCACGTTGCGCTTTGGGGCGTTTCCTGTCGTGGGCGCTAGGCCTACCCACACAAGTGAGGTATCATTTTTATCGGGAGACTTGGTGGAACGCTGGGTGGAAGGAAATTTGTGGCTCCTCTCAGATTCCAGAACTTTCTGCCACAGAAA
The DNA here is from genome assembly GCF_031143425.1 of Pleurodeles waltl. Classification (NCBI taxonomy): domain Eukaryota; kingdom Metazoa; phylum Chordata; class Amphibia; order Caudata; family Salamandridae; genus Pleurodeles; species Pleurodeles waltl. The sequence goes on from NC_090450.1 coordinate 394,168,808, forward strand.
TGTGTGGAACATGTGTTTTTTTAGCCAAATTGTGAGGTTTCCAAAGGATTCTGGGTAACAGAACCTGGTCCGAGCCCCGCAAGTCACCCCTCCTTGGATTCCCCTAGGTCTCTAGTTTTCAGAAATGCACAGGTTTGGTAGGTTTTCCTAGGTGCCGGCTGAGCTAGAGGCCAAAATCCACAGGTAGGCACTTCGCAAAAAACACCTCTGTTTTCTTCCAAAAATTTGGATGTGGCCACATTGCGCTTTGGGGCGTTTCCTGTCGCGGGCGCTAGGCCTACCCACACAAGTGAGGTATCATTTTTATCAGGAGACTTGGGGGAACGCTTGGTGGAAGGAAATTTGTGGCTCCTCTCAGATTCCAGAACTTTCTGCCACAGAAATGTATGGAACATGTGTTTTTTTAGCCAAATTTTGAGGTTTGCAAAGGATTCTGGGTAACAGAACCTGGTCCGAGCCCCACAAGTCACCCCTCCTTGGATTCCCCTAGGTCTCTAGTTTGCAGAAATGCACAGGTTTGGTAGGTTTCCCTAGGTGCCGGCTGAGCTAGAGGCCAAAATCTACAGGTAGGCACTTCGCAAAAAACACCTCTGTTTTCTTCCAAAAATATGGATGTGTGCATGTTGCGCTTTTGGGCATTTCCTGTTGCGGGCGCTAGGCCTACCCACACAAGTGAGGTATCATTTTTATCGGGAGACTTGGGGAAACGCTGGGTGGAAGGAAATTTGTGGCTCCTCTCAGATTCCAGAACTTTCTGCCACAGAAATGTGAGGAACATGTGTTTTTTTAGCCAAATTTTGAGGTTTGCAAAGGATTCTGGGTAACAGAACCTGGTCCGAGCCCCACAAGTCACCCCTCCTTGGATTCCCCTAGGTCTCTAGTTTTCAGAAATGCACAGGTTTGGTAGGTTTCCCTAGGTGCCGGCTGAGCTAGAGGCCAAAATCTACAGGTAGGCACTTTGCAAAAAACACCTCTGTTTTCTTCCACAAATGTGGATGTGTCCACGTTGCACTTTGGGGTGTTTCCTGTCGCGGGCGCTAGGCCTACCCACACAAGTGAGGTATCATTTTTATCGGGAGACTTGGGGAAACGCTGGGTGGAAGGAAATTTGTGGCTCCTCTCAGATTCCAGAACTTTCTGCCACAGAAATGTGAGGAACATGTGTTTTTTTAGCCAAATTTTGAGGTTTGCAAAGCATTCTGGGTAACAGACCCTGGTCCGAGCCCCGCAAGTCACCCCTCCTTGGATTCCCCTAGGTCTCTAGTTTTCAGAAATGCACAGGTTTGGTAGGTTTCCCTAGGTGCTGGCTGAGCTAGAGGCCAAAATCTACAGGTAGGCACTTCGCAAAAAACACCTCTGTTTTCTTCCAAAAATTTGGATGTGCCCATATTGCGCTTTGGGGCGTTTCCTGTTGCGGGCGCTAGGCCTACCCACACAAGTGAGGTATCATTTTTATCGGGAGTCTTGGGGGAACGCTGGGTGGAAGGAAATTTGTGGCTCCTCTCAGATTCCAGAACTTTCTGCCACAGAAATGTATGGAACATTTTTTTTTTTAGCCAAATTTTGAGGTTTGCAAAGGATTCTGGGTAACAGAACCTGGTCGGAGCCCCACAAGTCACCCCTCCTTGGATTCCCCTAGCTCTCTAGTTTTCATAAATGCACAGGTTTGGTAGGTTTCCCTAGGTGCTGGCTGAGCTAGAGGCCAAAATCTACAGGTAGGCACTTCGCAAAAAACACCTCTGTTTTCTTCAAAAAATTTGCATGTGTCCACGTTGCGCTTTGGGGCGTTTCATGTTGCGGGCGCTAGGCCTACCCACACAAGTGAGGTATCATTTTTATCGGGAGACTTGGTGGAACGCTGGGTGGAAGGAAATTTGTGGCTCCTCTCAGATTCCAGAACTTTCTGCCACAGAAATGCGTGGAGCATGTGTTTTTTTAGCCAAATGTTGAGGTTTGCAAAGGATTCTGGGTAACAGAACCTGGTCCGAACCCCGCAAGTCACCCCTCCTTGGATTCCCCTAGGTCTCTAGTTTTCAGAAATGCACAGGTTTGGTAGGTTTCCCTAGGTGCCGGCTGAGCTAGAGGCCAAAATCTACAGGTAGGCACTTCGCAAAAAACACCTCTGTTTTCTTCCAAAAATTTGGATGTGTCCACGTTGCGCTTTGGGGCGTTTCCTGTCGCGGGCGCTAGGCCTACCCACACAAGTGAGGTATCATTTTTATCGGGAGACTTGGGGGAACGCTGGGTGGAAGGAAATTTGTGGCTCCTCTCAGATTCCAGAACTTTCTGCCACAGAAATGTGAGGAACATGTGTTTTTTTAGCCAAATGTTGAGGTTTGCAAAGGATTCTGGGTAACAGAACCTGGTCCGAGCCCCACAAGTCACCCCTCCTTGGATTCCCCTAGGTCTCTAGTTTGCAGAAATGCACAGGTTTGGAAGGTTTCCCTAGGTGCCGGCTGAGCTAGAGGCCAAAATCTACAGGTAGGCACTTCGCAAAAAACACCTCTGTTTTCTTCCAAAAATGTGGATGTGTCCACGTTGCGCTTTTGGGCATTTCCTGTCGCGGGCGCTAGGCCTACCCACACAAGTGAGGTATCATTTTTATCGGGAGACTTGGGGGAACGCGGCGTGAAAGGAAATTTGTGGCTCCTCTCATATTCCAGAACTTTCTGCCACAGAAATGTGAGGAACATGTGTTTTTTTAGCCAATGTTTGAGGTTTGCAAAGGATTTTGGGTAACAGAACCTGGTCCGAGCCCCGAAAGTCACCCCTCCTTGGATTCCCCTAGGTCTCTAGTTTTCAGAAATGCACAGGTTAGGTAGGTTTCCCTAGGTGCCGGCTGAGCTAGAGGCCAAAATCTACAGGTAGGCACTTCGCAAAAAACACCTCTGTTTTCTTCCAAAAATTTGGATGTGTCCACGTTGCGCTTTGGGGGGTTTCCTGTCGCGGGCGCTAGGCCTACCCACACAAGTGAGGTATCATTTTTATCGGGAGACTTGGGGAAACGCTGGGTGGAAGGAAATTTGTGGCTCCTCTCAGATTCCAGAACTTTCTGCCACAGAAATGTGAGGAACATGTGTTTTTTTAGCCAAATTTTGAGGTTTGCAAAGGATTCTGGGTAACAGAACCTGGTCCGAGCCCCACAAGTCACCCCTCCTTGGATTCCCCTAGGTCTCTAGTTTTCAGAAATGCACAGGTTTGGTAGGTTTCCCTAGGTGCCGGCTGAGCTAGAGGCCAAAATCTACAGGTAGGCACTTCGCAAAAAACACCTCTGTTTTCTTCCAAAAATTTGGATGTGTCCACGTTGCGCTTTGGGGCGTTTCCTGTCGCGGGCGCTAGGCCTACCCACACAAGTGAGGTATCATTTTTATCGGGAGACTTGGGGGAACGCTGGGTGGAAGGAAATTTGTGGCTCCTCTCAGATTCCAGAACTTTCTGCCACAGAAATGTGAGGAACATGTGTTTTTTTAGCCAAATGTTGAGGTTTGCAAAGGATTCTGGGTAACAGAACCTGGTCCGAGCCCCACAAGTCACCCCTCCTTGGATTCCCCTAGGTCTCTAGTTTGCAGAAATGCACAGGTTTGGAAGGTTTCCCTAGGTGCCGGCTGAGCTAGAGGCCAAAATCTACAGGTAGGCACTTCGCAAAAAACACCTCTGTTTTCTTCCAAAAATGTGGATGTGTCCACGTTGCGCTTTTGGGCATTTCCTGTCGCGGGCGCTAGGCCTACCCACACAAGTGAGGTATCATTTTTATCGGGAGACTTGGGGGAACGCGGCGTGAAAGGAAATTTGTGGCTCCTCTCATATTCCAGAACTTTCTGCCACAGAAATGTGAGGAACATGTGTTTTTTTAGCCAATGTTTGAGGTTTGCAAAGGATTTTGGGTAACAGAACCTGGTCCGAGCCCCGAAAGTCACCCCTCCTTGGATTCCCCTAGGTCTCTAGTTTTCAGAAATGCACAGGTTAGGTAGGTTTCCCTAGGTGCCGGCTGAGCTAGAGGCCAAAATCTACAGGTAGGCACTTCGCAAAAAACACCTCTGTTTTCTTCCAAAAATTTGGATGTGTCCACGTTGCGCTTTGGGGGGTTTCCTGTCGCGGGCGCTAGGCCTACCCACACAAGTGAGGTATCATTTTTATCGGGAGACTTGGGGAAACGCTGGGTGGAAGGAAATTTGTGGCTCCTCTCAGATTCCAGAACTTTCTGCCACAGAAATGTGAGGAACATGTGTTTTTTTAGCCAAATTTTGAGGTTTGCAAAGGATTCTGGGTAACAGAACCTGGTCCGAGCCCCACAAGTCACCCCTCCTTGGATTCCCCTAGGTCTCTAGTTTTCAGAAATGCACAGGTTTGGTAGGTTTCCCTAGGTGCCGGCTGAGCTAGAGGCCAAAATCTACAGGTAGGCACTTTGCAAAAAACACCTCTGTTTTCTTCCAAAAATGTGGATGTGTCCACGTTGCACTTTGGGGTGTTTCCTGTCGCGGGCGCTAGGCCTACCCACACAAGTGAGGTATCATTTTTATCGGGAGACTTGGGGAAACGCTGGGTGGAAGGAAATTTGTGGCTCCTCTCAGATTCCAGAACTTTCTGCCACAGAAATGTGAGGAACATGTGTTTTTTTTGCCAAATTTTGAGGTTTGCAAAGCATTCTGGGTAACAGACCCTGGTCCGAGCACCGCAAGTCACCCCTCCTTGGATTCCCCTAGGTCTCTAGTTTTCAGAAATGCACAGGTTTGGTAGGTTTCCCTAGGTGCTGGCTGAGCTAGAGGCCAAAATCTACAGGTAGGCACTTCGCAAAAAACACCTCTGTTTTCTTCCAAAAATTTGGATGTGCCCATATTGCGCTTTTGGGCGTTTCCTGTTGCGGGCGCTAGGCCTACCCACACAAGTGAGGTATCATTTTTATCGGGAGTCTTGGGGGAACGCTGGGTGGAAGGAAATTTGTGGCTCCTCTCAGATTCCAGAACTTTCTGCCACAGAAATGTATGGAACATTTTTTTTTTTAGCCAAATTTTGAGGTTTGCAAAGGATTCTGGGTAACAGAACCTGGTCGGAGCCCCACAAGTCACCCCTCCTTGGATTCCCCTAGCTCTCTAGTTTTCATAAATGCACAGGTTTGGTAGGTTTCCCTAGGTGCTGGCTGAGCTAGAGGCCAAAATCTACAGGTAGGCACTTCGCAAAAAACACCTCTGTTTTCTTCAAAAAATTTGGATGTGTCCACGTTGCGCTTTGGGGCGTTTCATGTTGCGGGCGCTAGGCCTACCCACACAAGTGAGGTATCATTTTTATCGGGAGACTTGGTGGAACTCTGGGTGGAAGGAAATTTGTGGCTCCTCTCAGATTCCAGAACTTTCTGCCACAGAAATGCGTGGAACATGTGTTTTTTTAGCCAAATGTTGAGGTTTGCAAAGGATTCTGGGTAACAGAACCTGGTCCGAACCCCGCAAGTCACCCCTCCTTGGATTCCCCTAGGTCTCTAGTTTTCAGAAATGCACAGGTTTGGTAGGTTTCCCTAGGTGCCGGCTGAGCTAGAGGCCAAAATCTACAGGTAGGCACTTCGCAAAAAACACCTCTGTTTTCTTCCAAAAATTTGGATGTGTCCACGTTGCGCTTTGGGGCGTTTCCTGTCGCGGGCGCTAGGCCTACCCACACAAGTGAGGTATCATTTTTATCGGGAGACTTGGGGGAACGCTGGGTGGAAGGAAATTTGTGGCTCCTCTCAGATTCCAGAACTTTCTGCCACAGAAATGTGTGGAACATGTGTTTTTTTAGCCAAATTTTGAGGTTTGCAAAGGATTCTGGGTAACAGAACCTGGTCCGAGCCCCGCAAGTCACCCCTCCTTGGATTCCCCTAGGTCTCTAGTTTTCAAAAATGCACAGGTTTGGTAGGTTTCCCTAGGTGCCGGCTGAGCTAGAGGCCATAATCTACCGGTAGGCACTTCGTAAAAAACTCCTCTGTTTTCTTGCAAAAATTTGGATGTGTCAACGTGTCGCTTTGGGGCATTTCCTGTCGCGGGGCGCTACCCCTACCCACACAAGTGAGGTATCATTTTTATCGGGTGACTTGGGGGAACGCTGGGTGGAAGGAAATTTGTGGCTCCTCTCAGATTCCAGAACTTTCTGCCACAGAAATGTGTGGAACATGTGTTTTTTTAGCCAAATTTTGAGGTTTGCAAAGGATTCTGGGTAACAGAACCTGGTCCGAGCCCCACAAGTCACCCCTCCTTGGATTCCCCTAGGTCTCTAGTTTTCAGAAATGCACAGGTTTGGTAGGTTTCCCTAGGTGCCGGCTGAGCTAGAGGCCAAAATCTACATGTAGGCACTTCGCAAAAAACACCTCTGTTTTCTTTTAAAAATTTGGATGTGTCCACGTTGCGCTTTGGGGCGTTTCCTGTCGCGGGCGCTAGGCCTACCCACACAAGTGAGGTATCATTTTTATCAGGAGACTTGGGGGAACGCTGGGTGGAAGGAAATTTGTGGGTCCTCTCAGATTCCAGAACTTTCTGCCACAGAAATGTATGGAACATGTGTTTTTTTAGCCAGATTTTGAGGTTTGCAAAGTATTCTGGGTAACTGAACCTGGTCCGAGCCCCACAAGTCACCCCTCCTTGGATTCCCCTAGGTCTCTAGTTTTCAGAAATGCACAGGTTTGGTAGGTTTCCCTAGGTGCCGGCTGAGCTAGAGGCCATAATCTACCGGTAGGCACTTCGTAAAAAACTCCTCTGTTTTCTTGCAAAAATTTGGATGTGTCAACGTGTCGCTTTGGGGCATTTCCTGTCGCGGGCGCTACCCCTACCCACACAAGTGAGGTATCATTTTTATCGGGTGACTTGGGGGAACGCTGGGTGGAAGGAAATTTGTGGCTCCTCTCAGATTCCAGAACTTTCTGCCACAGAAATGTGTGGAACATGTGTTTTTTTAGCCAAATTTTGAGGTTTGCAAAGGATTCTGGGTAACAGAACCTGGTCCGAGCCCCACAAGTCACCCCTCCTTGGATTCCCCTAGGTCTCTAGTTTTCAGAAATGCACAGGTTTGGTAGGTTTCCCTAGGTGGCGGCTGAGCTAGAGGCCAAAATCTACATGTAGGCACTTCGCAAAAAACACCTCTGTTTTCTTCCAAAAATTTGGATGTGTCCACGTTGCGCTTTGGGGCGCTTCCTGTCGCGGGCGCTAGGCCTACCCACACAAGTGAGGTATCATTTTTATCAGGAGACTTGGGGGAACGCTGGGTGGAAGGAAATTTGTGGCTCCTCTCAGATTCCAGAACTTTCTGCCACAGAAATGTGTGGAACATGTGTTTTTTTCAGCCAAATTTTGAGGTTTGCAAAGGATTCTGGGTAACAGAACCTGGTCCGAGCCCCGCAAGCCACCCCTCCTTGGATTCCCCTAGGTCTCTAGTTTTCAGAAATGCACAGGTTTGGTAGGTTTCCCTAGGTGCTGGCTGAGCTAGAGGCCAAAATCTACAGGTAGGCACTTCGCAAAAAACACCTCTGTTTTCTTCCAAAAATTTGGATGTGTCCACGTTGCGCTTTGGGGCGTTTCCTGTCGTGGGCGCTAGGCCTACCCACACAATAGAGGTATCATTTTTATCGGGAGACTTGGTGGAACGCTGGGTGGAAGGAAATTTGTGGCTCCTCTCAGATTCCAGAACTTTCTGCCACAGAAATGTGTGGAACATGTGTTTTTTTAGCCAAATTGTGAGGTTTCCAAAGGATTCTGGGTAACAGAACCTGGTCCGAGCCCTGCAAGTCACCCCTCCTTGGATTTCCCTAGGTCTCTAGTTTTCAGAAATGCACAGGTTTGGTAGGTTTTCCTAGGTGCCGGCTGAGCTAGAGGCCAAAATCCACAGGTAGGCACTTCGCAAAAAACACCTCTGTTTTCTTCAAAAAATTTGGATGTGGCCACATTGCGCTTTGGGGCGTTTCCTGTCGCGGGCGCTAGGCCTACCTACACAAGTGAGGTATCATTTTTATCAGGAGACTTGGGGGAACGCTTGGTGGAAGGAAATTTGTGGCTCCTCTCAGATTCCAGAACTTTCTGCCTCAGAAATGTATGGAACATGTGTTATTTTAGCCAAATTGTGAGGTTTCCAAAGGATTCTGGGTAACAGAACCTGGTCCGAGCTCTGCAAGTCACCCCTCCTTGGATTTCCCTAGGTCTCTAGTTTTCAGAAATGCACAGGTTTGGTAGGTTTTCCTAGGTGCCGGCTGAGCTAGAGGCCAAAATCCACAGGTAGGCACTTCGCAAAAACCACCTCTGTTTTCTTCCAAAAATTTGGATGTGGCCACATTGCGCTTTGGGGCGTTTCCTGTCGCGGGCGCTAGGCCTACCCACACAAGTGAGGTATCATTTTTATCAGGAGACTTGGGGGAACGCTTGGTGGAAGGAAATTTGTGGCTCCTCTCAGATTCCAGAACTTTCTGCCTCAGAAATGTATGGAACATGTGTTTTTTTAGCCAAATTTTGAGGTTTGCAAAGGATTCTGGGTAACAGAACCTGGTCCGAGCCCCACAAGTCACCCCTCCTTGGATTCCCCTATGTCTCTAGTTTTCAGAAATGCACAGGTTTGGTAGGTTTCCCTAGGTGCCGGCTGAGCTAGAGGCCAAAATCTACAGGTAGGCACTTCGCAAAAAACACCTCTGTTTTCTTCCAAAAATGTGGATGTGTCCACGTTGCGCTTTTGGGCATTTCCTGTCGCGGGCGCTAGGCCTACCCACACAAGTGAGGTATCATTTTTATCGGGAGACTTGGGGGAACGCGGCGTGAAAGGAAATTTGTGGCTCCTCTCATATTCCAGAACTTTCTGCCACAGAAATGTGAGGAACATGTGTTTTTTTAGCCAATGTTTGAGGTTTGCAAAGGATTTTGGGTAACAGAACCTGGTCCGAGCCCCGAAAGTCACCCCTCCTTGGATTCCCCTAGGTCTCTAGTTTTCAGAAATGCACAGGTTAGGTAGGTTTCCCTAGGTGCCGGCTGAGCTAGAGGCCAAAATCTACAGGTAGGCACTTCGCAAAAAACACCTCTGTTTTCTTCCAAAAATTTGGATGTGTCCACGTTGCGCTTTGGGGGGTTTCCTGTCGCGGGCGCTAGGCCTACCCACACAAGTGAGGTATCATTTTTATCGGGAGACTTGGGGAAACGCTGGGTGGAAGGAAATTTGTGGCTCCTCTCAGATTCCAGAACTTTCTGCCACAGAAATGTGAGGAACATGTGTTTTTTTAGCCAAATTTTGAGGTTTGCAAAGGATTCTGGGTAACAGAACCTGGTCCGAGCCCCACAAGTCACCCCTCCTTGGATTCCCCTAGGTCTCTAGTTTTCAGAAATGCACAGGTTTGGTAGGTTTCCCTAGGTGCCGGCTGAGCTAGAGGCCAAAATCTACAGGTAGGCACTTCGCAAAAAACACCTCTGTTTTCTTCCAAAAATTTGGATGTGTCCACGTTGCGCTTTGGGGCGTTTCCTGTCGCGGGCGCTAGGCCTACCCACACAAGTGAGGTATCATTTTTATCGGGAGACTTGGGGGAACGCTGGGTGGAAGGAAATTTGTGGCTCCTCTCAGATTCCAGAACTTTCTGCCACAGAAATGTGAGGAACATGTGTTTTTTTAGCCAAATGTTGAGGTTTGCAAAGGATTCTGGGTAACAGAACCTGGTCCGAGCCCCACAAGTCACCCCTCCTTGGATTCCCCTAGGTCTCTAGTTTGCAGAAATGCACAGGTTTGGAAGGTTTCCCTAGGTGCCGGCTGAGCTAGAGGCCAAAATCTACAGGTAGGCACTTCGCAAAAAACACCTCTGTTTTCTTCCAAAAATGTGGATGTGTCCACGTTGCGCTTTTGGGCATTTCCTGTCGCGGGCGCTAGGCCTACCCACACAAGTGAGGTATCATTTTTATCGGGAGACTTGGGGGAACGCGGCGTGAAAGGAAATTTGTGGCTCCTCTCATATTCCAGAACTTTCTGCCACAGAAATGTGAGGAACATGTGTTTTTTTAGCCAATGTTTGAGGTTTGCAAAGGATTTTGGGTAACAGAACCTGGTCCGAGCCCCGAAAGTCACCCCTCCTTGGATTCCCCTAGGTCTCTAGTTTTCAGAAATGCACAGGTTAGGTAGGTTTCCCTAGGTGCCGGCTGAGCTAGAGGCCAAAATCTACAGGTAGGCACTTCGCAAAAAACACCTCTGTTTTCTTCCAAAAATTTGGATGTGTCCACGTTGCGCTTTGGGGGGTTTCCTGTCGCGGGCGCTAGGCCTACCCACACAAGTGAGGTATCATTTTTATCGGGAGACTTGGGGAAACGCTGGGTGGAAGGAAATTTGTGGCTCCTCTCAGATTCCAGAACTTTCTGCCACAGAAATGTGAGGAACATGTGTTTTTTTAGCCAAATTTTGAGGTTTGCAAAGGATTCTGGGTAACAGAACCTGGTCCGAGCCCCACAAGTCACCCCTCCTTGGATTCCCCTAGGTCTCTAGTTTTCAGAAATGCACAGGTTTGGTAGGTTTCCCTAGGTGCCGGCTGAGCTAGAGGCCAAAATCTACAGGTAGGCACTTTGCAAAAAACACCTCTGTTTTCTTCCAAAAATGTGGATGTGTCCACGTTGCACTTTGGGGTGTTTCCTGTCGCGGGCGCTAGGCCTACCCACACAAGTGAGGTATCATTTTTATCGGGAGACTTGGGGAAACGCTGGGTGGAAGGAAATTTGTGGCTCCTCTCAGATTCCAGAACTTTCTGCCACAGAAATGTGAGGAACATGTGTTTTTTTTGCCAAATTTTGAGGTTTGCAAAGCATTCTGGGTAACAGACCCTGGTCCGAGCACCGCAAGTCACCCCTCCTTGGATTCCCCTAGGTCTCTAGTTTTCAGAAATGCACAGGTTTGGTAGGTTTCCCTAGGTGCTGGCTGAGCTAGAGGCCAAAATCTACAGGTAGGCACTTCGCAAAAAACACCTCTGTTTTCTTCCAAAAATTTGGATGTGCCCATATTGCGCTTTTGGGCGTTTCCTGTTGCGGGCGCTAGGCCTACCCACACAAGTGAGGTATCATTTTTATCGGGAGTCTTGGGGGAACGCTGGGTGGAAGGAAATTTGTGGCTCCTCTCAGATTCCAGAACTTTCTGCCACAGAAATGTATGGAACATTTTTTTTTTTAGCCAAATTTTGAGGTTTGCAAAGGATTCTGGGTAACAGAACCTGGTCGGAGCCCCACAAGTCACCCCTCCTTGGATTCCCCTAGCTCTCTAGTTTTCATAAATGCACAGGTTTGGTAGGTTTCCCTAGGTGCTGGCTGAGCTAGAGGCCAAAATCTACAGGTAGGCACTTCGCAAAAAACACCTCTGTTTTCTTCAAAAAATTTGGATGTGTCCACGTTGCGCTTTGGGGCGTTTCATGTTGCGGGCGCTAGGCCTACCCACACAAGTGAGGTATCATTTTTATCGGGAGACTTGGTGGAACTCTGGGTGGAAGGAAATTTGTGGCTCCTCTCAGATTCCAGAACTTTCTGCCACAGAAATGCGTGGAACATGTGTTTTTTTAGCCAAATGTTGAGGTTTGCAAAGGATTCTGGGTAACAGAACCTGGTCCGAACCCCGCAAGTCACCCCTCCTTGGATTCCCCTAGGTCTCTAGTTTTCAGAAATGCACAGGTTTGGTAGGTTTCCCTAGGTGCCGGCTGAGCTAGAGGCCAAAATCTACAGGTAGGCACTTCGCAAAAAACACCTCTGTTTTCTTCCAAAAATTTGGATGTGTCCACGTTGCGCTTTGGGGCGTTTCCTGTCGCGGGCGCTAGGCCTACCCACACAAGTGAGGTATCATTTTTATCGGGAGACTTGGGGGAACGCTGGGTGGAAGGAAATTTGTGGCTCCTCTCAGATTCCAGAACTTTCTGCCACAGAAATGTGTGGAACATGTGTTTTTTTAGCCAAATTTTGAGGTTTGCAAAGGATTCTGGGTAACAGAACCTGGTCCGAGCCCCGCAAGTCACCCCTCCTTGGATTCCCCTAGGTCTCTAGTTTTCAAAAATGCACAGGTTTGGTAGGTTTCCCTAGGTGCCGGCTGAGCTAGAGGCCATAATCTACCGGTAGGCACTTCGTAAAAAACTCCTCTGTTTTCTTGCAAAAATTTGGATGTGTCAACGTGTCGCTTTGGGGCATTTCCTGTCGCGGGCGCTACCCCTACCCACACAAGTGAGGTATCATTTTTATCGGGTGACTTGGGGGAACGCTGGGTGGAAGGAAATTTGTGGCTCCTCTCAGATTCCAGAACTTTCTGCCACAGAAATGTGTGGAACATGTGTTTTTTTAGCCAAATTTTGAGGTTTGCAAAGGATTCTGGGTAACAGAACCTGGTCCGAGCCCCACAAGTCACCCCTCCTTGGATTCCCCTAGGTCTCTAGTTTTCAGAAATGCACAGGTTTGGTAGGTTTCCCTAGGTGCCGGCTGAGCTAGAGGCCAAAATCTACATGTAGGCACTTCGCAAAAAACACCTCTGTTTTCTTTTAAAAATTTGGATGTGTCCACGTTGCGCTTTGGGGCGTTTCCTGTCGCGGGCGCTAGGCCTACCCACACAAGTGAGGTATCATTTTTATCAGGAGACTTGGGGGAACGCTGGGTGGAAGGAAATTTGTGGGTCCTCTCAGATTCCAGAACTTTCTGCCACAGAAATGTATGGAACATGTGTTTTTTTAGCCAGATTTTGAGGTTTGCAAAGTATTCTGGGTAACTGAACCTGGTCCGAGCCCCACAAGTCACCCCTCCTTGGATTCCCCTAGGTCTCTAGTTTTCAGAAATGCACAGGTTTGGTAGGTTTCCCTAGGTGCCGGCTGAGCTAGAGGCCATAATCTACCGGTAGGCACTTCGTAAAAAACTCCTCTGTTTTCTTGCAAAAATTTGGATGTGTCAACGTGTCGCTTTGGGGCATTTCCTGTCGCGGGCGCTACCCCTACCCACACAAGTGAGGTATCATTTTTATCGGGTGACTTGGGGGAACGCTGGGTGGAAGGAAATTTGTGGCTCCTCTCAGATTCCAGAACTTTCTGCCACAGAAATGTGTGGAACATGTGTTTTTTTAGCCAAATTTTGAGGTTTGCAAAGGATTCTGGGTAACAGAACCTGGTCCGAGCCCCACAAGTCACCCCTCCTTGGATTCCCCTAGGTCTCTAGTTTTCAGAAATGCACAGGTTTGGTAGGTTTCCCTAGGTGGCGGCTGAGCTAGAGGCCAAAATCTACATGTAGGCACTTCGCAAAAAACACCTCTGTTTTCTTCCAAAAATTTGGATGTGTCCACGTTGCGCTTTGGGGCGCTTCCTGTCGCGGGCGCTAGGCCTACCCACACAAGTGAGGTATCATTTTTATCAGGAGACTTGGGGGAACGCTGGGTGGAAGGAAATTTGTGGCTCCTCTCAGATTCCAGAACTTTCTGCCACAGAAATGTGTGGAACATGTGTTTTTTTCAGCCAAATTTTGAGGTTTGCAAAGGATTCTGGGTAACAGAACCTGGTCCGAGCCCCGCAAGCCACCCCTCCTTGGATTCCCCTAGGTCTCTAGTTTTCAGAAATGCACAGGTTTGGTAGGTTTCCCTAGGTGCTGGCTGAGCTAGAGGCCAAAATCTACAGGTAGGCACTTCGCAAAAAACACCTCTGTTTTCTTCCAAAAATTTGGATGTGTCCACGTTGCGCTTTGGGGCGTTTCCTGTCGTGGGCGCTAGGCCTACCCACACAATAGAGGTATCATTTTTATCGGGAGACTTGGTGGAACGCTGGGTGGAAGGAAATTTGTGGCTCCTCTCAGATTCCAGAACTTTCTGCCACAGAAATGTGTGGAACATGTGTTTTTTTAGCCAAATTGTGAGGTTTCCAAAGGATTCTGGGTAACAGAACCTGGTCCGAGCCCTGCAAGTCACCCCTCCTTGGATTTCCCTAGGTCTCTAGTTTTCAGAAATGCACAGGTTTGGTAGGTTTTCCTAGGTGCCGGCTGAGCTAGAGGCCAAAATCCACAGGTAGGCACTTCGCAAAAAACACCTCTGTTTTCTTCAAAAAATTTGGATGTGGCCACATTGCGCTTTGGGGCGTTTCCTGTCGCGGGCGCTAGGCCTACCTACACAAGTGAGGTATCATTTTTATCAGGAGACTTGGGGGAACGCTTGGTGGAAGGAAATTTGTGGCTCCTCTCAGATTCCAGAACTTTCTGCCTCAGAAATGTATGGAACATGTGTTATTTTAGCCAAATTGTGAGGTTTCCAAAGGATTCTGGGTAACAGAACCTGGTCCGAGCTCTGCAAGTCACCCCTCCTTGGATTTCCCTAGGTCTCTAGTTTTCAGAAATGCACAGGTTTGGTAGGTTTTCCTAGGTGCCGGCTGAGCTAGAGGCCAAAATCCACAGGTAGGCACTTCGCAAAAACCACCTCTGTTTTCTTCCAAAAATTTGGATGTGGCCACATTGCGCTTTGGGGCGTTTCCTGTCGCGGGCGCTAGGCCTACCCACACAAGTGAGGTATCATTTTTATCAGGAGACTTGGGGGAACGCTTGGTGGAAGGAAATTTGTGGCTCCTCTCAGATTCCAGAACTTTCTGCCTCAGAAATGTATGGAACATGTGTTTTTTTAGCCAAATTTTGAGGTTTGCAAAGGATTCTGGGTAACAGAACCTGGTCCGAGCCCCACAAGTCACCCCTCCTTGGATTCCCCTATGTCTCTAGTTTTCAGAAATGCACAGGTTTGGTAGGTTTCCCTAGGTGCCGGCTGAGCTAGAGGCCAAAATCTACAGGTAGGCACTTTGCAAAAAACACCTCTGTTTTCTTCCAAAAATGTGGATGTGTCCACGTTGCACTTTGGGGCATTTCCTGTCGCGGGCGCTAGGCCTACCCACACAAGTGAGGTATCATTTTTATCGGGAGACTTGGGGGAACGCTGGGTGGAAGGAAATTTGTGGCTCCTCTCAGATTCCAGAACTTTCTCCCACAGAAATGTGAGGAACATGTGTTTTTTTAGCCAAATGTTGAGGTTTGCAAAGCATTCTGGGTAACAGACCCTGGTCCGAGCCCCGCAAGTCACCCCTCCTTGGATTCCCCTAGGTCTCTAGTTTTCAGAAATGCACAGGTTTGGTAGGTTTCCCTAGGTGCTGGCTGAGCTAGAGGCCAAAATCTACAGGTAGGCACTTCGCAAAAAACACCTCTGTTTTCTTCCAAAAATGTGGATGTGTTCACGTTGCGCTTTGGGGAGTTTCATGTTGCGGGCGCTAGGCCTACCCACACCAGTGAGGTATCATTTTTATCGGGAGACTTGGTGGAACGCTGGGTGGAAGGAAATTTGTGGCTCCTCTCAGATTCCAGAACTTTCTGCCACAGAAATGCGTGGAACATGTGTTTTTTTAGCCAAATGTTGAGGTTTGCAAAGGATTCTGGGTAACAGAACCTGGTCTGAACCCCGCAAGTCACCCCTCCTTGGATTCCCCTAGGTCTCTAGTTTTCAGAAATGCACAGGTTTGGTAGGTTTCGCTAGGTGCCGGCTGAGCTAGAGGCCAAAATCTACAGGTAGGCACTTCGCAAAAAACACCTCTGTTTTCTTGCAAAAATTTGGATGTGTCCACGTTGCGCTTTGGGGCGTTTCCTGTCGCGGGCGCTAGGCCTACCCACACAAGTGAGGTATCATTTTTATCGGGAGACTTGGGGGAACGCTGGGTGGAAGGAAATTTGTGGCTCCTCTCAGATTCCAGAACTTTCTGCCACAGAAATGTGTGGAACATGTGTTTTTTTAGCCAAATTCTGAGGTTTGCAAAGGATTCTGGGTAACAGAACCTGGTCCGAGCCCCGCAAGTCACCCCTCCTTGGATTCCCCTAGGTCTCTAGTTTTCAGAAATGCACAGGTTTGGTAGGTTTCCCTAGGTGCCGGCTGAGCTAGAGGCCATAATCTACCGGTAGGCACTTCGTAAAAAACTCCTCTGTTTTCTTGCAAAAATTTGGATGTGTCAACGTGTGGCTTTGGGGCATTTCCTGTCGCGGGCGCTACCCCTACCCACACAAGTGAGGTATCATTTTTATCGGGTGACTTGGGGGAACGCTGGGTGGAAGGAAATTTGTGGCTCCTCTCAGATTCCAGAACTTTCTGTCACAGAAATGTGAGGAACATGTGTTTTTTTAGCCAAATTTTGAGGTTTGCAAAGGATTCTGGGTAACAGTACCTGGTCCGAGCCCCACAAGTCACCCCTCCTTGGATTCCCCTAGGTCTCTAGTTTCCAGAAATGCACAGGTTTGGTAGGTTTCCCTAGGTGCCGGCTGAGCTAGAGGCCAAAATCTACATGTAGGCACTTCGCAAAAAACACCTCTGTTTTCTTCCAAAAATTTGGATGTGTCCACGTTGCGCTTTGGGGCGTTTCCTGTTGCGGGCGCTAGGCCTACCCACACAAGTGAGGTATCATTTTTATCAGGAGACTTGGGGGAACGCTGGGTGGAAGGAAATTTGTGGGTCCTCTCAGATTCCAGAACTTTCTGCCACAGAAATGTATGGAACATGTGTTTTTTTAGCCAGATTTTGAGGTTTGCAAAGGATTCTGGGTAACTGAACCTGGTCCGAGCCCCACAAGTCACCCCTCCTTGGATTCCCCTAGGTCTCTAGTTTTCAGAAATGCACAGGTTTGGTAGGTTTTCATAGGTGCTGGCTGAGCTAGAGGCCAAAATCTACAGGTAAGCACTTTGCAAAAAACACTTCTGTTTTCTTCCAAAAATGTGGATGTGCCCACGTTGCGCTTTGTGGCGTTTCCTGTCGCGGGCGCTAGGCCTACCCACACAAGTGGGGTATCATTTTTATCGGGAGACTTGGGGGAACGCTGGGTGGAAGGAAATTTGTGGGTCCTCTCAGATTCCAGAACTTTCTGCCACAGAAATGTATGGAACATGTGTTTTTTTAGCCAGATTTTGAAGTTTGCAAAGGATTCTGGGTAACAGAACCTGGTCCGAGCCCCACAAGTCACCCCTCCTTGGATTCCCCTAGGTCTCTAGTTTTCAGAAATGCACAGGTTTGGTAGGTTTCCCTAGGTGCCGGCTGAGCTAGAGGCCAAAATCTACAGGTAGGCACTTCGCAAAAAACACCTCTGTTTTCTTCCAAAAATGTGGATGTGTCCACGTTGCGCTTTTGGGCATTTCCTGTCGCGGGCGCTAGGCCTACCCACACAAGTGAGGTATCATTTTTATCGGGAGACTTGGGGGAACGCGGCGTGAAAGGAAATTTGTGGCTCCTCTCATATTCCAGAACTTTCTGCCACAGAAATGTGAGGAACATGTGTTTTTTTTAGCCAATTTTTGAGGTTTGCAAAGCATTCTGGGTAACAGAACCTGGTCCGAGCCCCGAAAGTCACCCCTCCTTGGATTCCCCTAGGTCTCTAGTTTTCAGAAATGCACAGGTTTGGTAGGTTTCCCTAGGTGCCGGCTGAGCTAGAGACCAAAATCTACAGGTAGGCACTTCGCAAAAAACACCTCTGTTTTCTTCCCAAAATTTGGATGTGTCCACGTTGCGCTTTGGGGCGTTTCCTGTTGCGGGCGCTAGGCCTACCCACACAAGTGAGGTATCATTTTTATCGGGAGACTTGGGAGAACGCTGGGTGGAAGGAAATTTGTGGCTCCTCTCAGATTCCAGAACATTTCTTCCACAGAAATGTGAGGAAGATGTGTTTTTTAGCCAAATTTTGAGGTTTGCAAAGGATTCTGGGTAACAGAACCTGGTCCGAGCCCCGCAAGTCACCCCTCCTTGGATTCCCCTAGGTCTCTAGTTTTCAGAAATGCACAGGTTTGGTAGGTTTCCCTAGGTGCCGGCTGAGCTAGAGGCCAAAATCTACAGGTAGGCACTTCGCAAAAAACACCTCTGTTTTCTTCCAAAAATTTGGATGTGTCCACGTTGCGCTTTGGGGCGTTTCCTGTCGCGGGCGCTAGGCCTACCCACACAAGTGAGGTATCATTTTTATCGGGAGACTTGGGGGAACGCTGGGTGGAAGGAAATTTGTGGCTCCTCTCAGATTCCAGAACTTTCTGCCACAGAAATGTGTGGAACATGTGTTTTTTTTCGCCAAATTTTGAGGTTTGCAAAGGATTCTGGGTAACAGAACCTGGTCCGAGCCCCGCAAGTCACCCCTCCTTGGATTCCCCTAGGTCTCTAGTTTTCAGAAATGCACAGGTTTGGTAGGTTTCCCTAGGTGGCGGCTGAGCTAGAGGCCATAATCTACCGGTAGGCACTTCGTAAAAAACTCCTCTGTTTTCTTGCAAAAATTTGGATGTGTCAACGTGTGGCTTTGGGGCATTTCCTGTCGCGGGCGCTACCCCTACCCACACAAGTGAGGTATCATTTTTATCGGGTGACTTGGGGGAACGCTGGGTGGAAGGAAATTTGTGGCTCCTCTCAGATTCCAGAACTTTCTGCCACAGAAATGTGTGGAACATGTGTTTTTTTAGCCAAATTTTGAGGTTTGCAAAGGATTCTGGGTAACAGTACCTGGTCCGAGCCCCACAAGTCACCCCTCCTTGGATTCCCCTAGGTCTCTAGTTTTCAGAAATGCACAGGTTTGGTAGGTTTCCCTAGGTGCCGGCTGAGCTAGAGGCCAAAATCTACATGTAGGCACTTCGCAAAAAACACCTCTGTTTTCTTCCAAAAATTTGGATGTGTCCACGTTGCGCTTTGGGGCGTTTCATGTTGCGGGCGCTAGGCCTACCCACACAAGTGAGGTATCATTTTTATCAGGAGACTTGGGGGAACGCTGGGTGGAAGGAAATTTGTGGGTCCTCTCAGATTCCAGAACTTTCTGCCACAGAAATGTATGGAACATGTGTTTTTTTAGCCAGATTTTGAAGTTTGCAAAGGATTCTGGGTAACAGAACCTGGTCCGAGCCCCACAAGTCACCCCTCCTTGGATTCCCCTAGGTCTCTAGTTTTCAGAAATGCACAGGTTTGGTAGGTTTCCCTAGGTGCCGGCTGAGCTAGAGGCCAAAATCTACAGGTAGGCACTTCGCAAAAAACACCTCTGTTTTCTTCCAAAAATGTGGATGTGTCCACGTTGCGCTTTTGGGCATTTCCTGTCGCGGGCGCTAGGCCTACCCACACAAGTGAGGTATCATTTTTATCGGGAGACTTGGGGGAACGCGGCGTGAAAGGAAATTTGTGGCTCCTCTCAGATTCCAGAACTTTCTGCCACAGAAATGTGTGGAACATGTGTTTTTTTAGCCAAATTTTGAGGTTTGCAAAGGATTCTGGGTAACAGAACCTGGTCCGAGCCCCACAAGTCACCCCTCCTTGGATTCCCCTAGGTCTCTAGTTTTCAGAAATGCACAGGTTTGGTAGGTTTCCCTAGGTGGCGGCTGAGCTAGAGGCCAAAATCTACATGTAGGCACTTCGCAAAAAACACCTCTGTTTTCTTCCAAAAATTTGGATGTGTCCACGTTGCGCTTTGGGGCGCTTCCTGTCGCGGGCGCTAGGCCTACCCACACAAGTGAGGTATCATTTTTATCAGGAGACTTGGGGGAACGCTGGGTGGAAGGAAATTTGTGGCTCCTCTCAGATTCCAGAACTTTCTGCCACAGAAATGTGTGGAACATGTGTTTTTTTCAGCCAAATTTTGAGGTTTGCAAAGGATTCTGGGTAACAGAACCTGGTCCGAGCCCCGCAAGCCACCCCTCCTTGGATTCCCCTAGGTCTCTAGTTTTCAGAAATGCACAGGTTTGGTAGGTTTCCCTAGGTGCTGGCTGCGCTAGAGGCCAAAATCTACAGGTAGGCACTTCGCAAAAAACACCTCTGTTTTCTTCCAAAAATTTGGATGTGTCCACGTTGCGCTTTGGGGCGTTTCCTGTCGTGGGCGCTAGGCCTACCCACACAATAGAGGTATCATTTTTATCGGGAGACTTGGTGGAACGCTGGGTGGAAGGAAATTTGTGGCTCCTCTCAGATTCCAGAACTTTCTGCCACAGAAATGTGTGGAACATGTGTTTTTTTAGCCAAATTGTGAGGTTTCCAAAGGATTCTGGGTAACAGAACCTGGTCCGAGCCCTGCAAGTCACCCCTCCTTGGATTTCCCTAGGTCTCTAGTTTTCAGAAATGCACAGGTTTGGTAGGTTTTCCTAGGTGCCGGCTGAGCTAGAGGCCAAAATCCACAGGTAGGCACTTCGCAAAAAACACCTCTGTTTTCTTCCAAAAATTTGGATGTGGCCACATTGCGCTTTGGGGCGTTTCCTGTCGCGGGCGCTAGGCCTACCCACACAAGTGAGGTATCATTTTTATCAGGAGACTTGGGGGAACGCTTGGTGGAAGGAAATTTGTGGCTCCTCTCAGATTCCAGAACTTTCTGCCTCAGAAATGTATGGAACATGTGTTTTTTTAGCCAAATTGTGAGGTTTCCAAAGGATTCTGGGTAACAGAACCTGGTCCGAGCCCTGCAAGTCACCCCTCCTTGGATTTCCCTAGGTCTCTAGTTTTCAGAAATGCACAGGTTTGGTAGGTTTTCCTAGGTGCCGGCTGAGCTAGAGGCCAAAATCCACAGGTAGGCACTTCGCAAAAAACACCTCTGTTTTCTTCCAAAAATTTGGATGTGGCCACATTGCGCTTTGGGGCGTTTCCTGTAGCGGGCGCTAGGCCTACCCACACAAGTGAGGTATCATTTTTATCAGGAGACTTGGGGGAACGCTTGGTGGAAGGAAATTTGTGGCTCCTCTCAGATTCCAGAACTTTCTGCCTCAGAAATGTATGGAACATGTGTTTTTTTAGCCAAATTTTGAGGTTTGCAAAGGATTCTGGGTAACAGAACCTGGTCCGAGCCCCACAAGTCACCCCTCCTTGGATTCCCCTATGTCTCTAGTTTTCAGAAATGCACAGGTTTGGTAGGTTTCCCTAGGTGCCGGCTGAGCTAGAGGCCAAAATCTACAGGTAGGCACTTTGCAAAAAACACCTCTGTTTTCTTCCAAAAATGTGGATGTGTCCACGTTGCACTTTGGGGCATTTCCTGTCGCGGGCGCTAGGCCTACCCACACAAGTGAGGTATCATTTTTATCGGGAGACTTGGGGGAACGCTGGGTGGAAGGAAATTTGTGGCTCCTCTCAGATTCCAGAACTTTCTCCCACAGAAATGTGAGGAACATGTGTTTTTTTAGCCAAATGTTGAGGTTTGCAAAGCATTCTGGGTAACAGACCCTGGTCCGAGCCCCGCAAGTCACCCCTCCTTGGATTCCCCTAGGTCTCTAGTTTTCAGAAATGCACAGGTTTGGTAGGTTTCCCTAGGTGCTGGCTGAGCTAGAGGCCAAAATCTACAGGTAGGCACTTCGCAAAAAACACCTCTGTTTTCTTCCAAAAATGTGGATGTGTTCACGTTGCGCTTTGGGGAGTTTCATGTTGCGGGCGCTAGGCCTACCCACACCAGTGAGGTATCATTTTTATCGGGAGACTTGGTGGAACGCTGGGTGGAAGGAAATTTGTGGCTCCTCTCAGATTCCAGAACTTTCTGCCACAGAAATGCGTGGAACATGTGTTTTTTTAGCCAAATGTTGAGGTTTGCAAAGGATTCTGGGTAACAGAACCTGGTCTGAACCCCGCAAGTCACCCCTCCTTGGATTCCCCTAGGTCTCTAGTTTTCAGAAATGCACAGGTTTGGTAGGTTTCGCTAGGTGCCGGCTGAGCTAGAGGCCAAAATCTACAGGTAGGCACTTCGCAAAAAACACCTCTGTTTTCTTGCAAAAATTTGGATGTGTCCACGTTGCGCTTTGGGGCGTTTCCTGTCGCGGGCGCTAGGCCTACCCACACAAGTGAGGTATCATTTTTATCGGGAGACTTGGGGGAACGCTGGGTGGAAGGAAATTTGTGGCTCCTCTCAGATTCCAGAACTTTCTGCCACAGAAATTTGTGGAACATGTGTTTTTTTAGCCAAATTCTGAGGTTTGCAAAGGATTCTGGGTAACAGAACCTGGTCCGAGCCCCGCAAGTCACCCCTCCTTGGATTCCCCTAGGTCTCTAGTTTTCAGAAATGCACAGGTTTGGTAGGTTTCCCTAGGTGCCGGCTGAGCTAGAGGCCATAATCTACCGGTAGGCACTTCGTAAAAAACTCCTCTGTTTTCTTGCAAAAATTTGGATGTGTCAACGTGTGGCTTTGGGGCATTTCCTGTCGCGGGCGCTACCCCTACCCACACAAGTGAGGTATCATTTTTATCGGGTGACTTGGGGGAACGCTGGGTGGAAGGAAATTTGTGGCTCCTCTCAGATTCCAGAACTTTCTGCCACAGAAATGTGTGGAACATGTGTTTTTTTAGCCAAATTTTGAGGTTTGCAAAGGATTCTGGGTAACAGTACCTGGTCCGAGCCCCACAAGTCACCCCTCCTTGGATTCCCCTAGGTCTCTAGTTTTCAGAAATGCACAGGTTTGGTAGGTTTCCCTAGGTGCCGGCTGAGCTAGAGGCAAAAATCTACATGTAGGCACTTCGCAAAAAACACCTCTGTTTTCTTCCAAAAATTTGGATGTGTCCACGTTGCGCTTTGGGGGCGTTTCATGTTGCGGGCGCTAGGCCTACCCACACAAGTGAGGTATCATTTTTATCAGGAGACTTGGGGGAACGCTGGGTGGAAGGAAATTTGTGGGTCCTCTCAGATTCCAGAACTTTCTGCCACAGAAATGTATGGAACATGTGTTTTTTTAGCCAGATTTTGAGTTTGCAAAGGATTCTGGTAACAGAACCTGGTCCGAGCCCCACAAGTCACCCCTCCTTGGATTCCCCTAGGTCTCTAGTTTTCAGAAATGCACAGGTTTGGTAGGTTTCCCTAGGTGCCGGCTGAGCTAGAGGCCAAAATCTACAGGTAGGCACTTCGCAAAAAACACCTCTGTTTTCTTCCAAAAATGTGGATGTGTCCACGTTGCGCTTTTGGGCATTTCCTGTCGCGGGCGCTAGGCCTACCCACACAAGTGAGGTATCATTTTTATCGGAGACTTGGGGGAACGCGGCGTGAAAGGAAATTTGTGGCTCCTCTCATATTCCAGAACTTTCTGCCACAGAAATGTGAGGAACATGTGTTTTTTTAGCCAATTTTTGAGGTTTGCAAAGCATTCTGGGTAACAGAACCTGGTCCGAGCCCCGAAAGTCACCCCTCCTTGGATTCCCCTAGGTCTCTAGTTTTCAGAAATGCACAGGTTAGGTAGGTTTCCCTAGGTGCCGGCTGAGCTAGAGGCCAAAATCTACAGGTAGGCACTTCGCAAAAAACACCTCTGTTTTCTTGCAAAAATTTGGATGTGTCCACGTTGCGCTTTGGGGCGTTTCCTGTCGCGGGCGCTAGGCTACCCACACAAGTGAGGTATCATTTTTATCGGGAGACTTGGGGGAACGCTGGGTGGAAGGAAATTTGTGGCTCCTCTCAGATTCCAGAACTTTCTGCCACAGAAATTTGTGGAACATGTGTTTTTTTAGCCAAATTCTGAGGTTTGCAAAGGATTCTGGGTAACAGAACCTGGTCCGAGCCCCGCAAGTCACCCCTCCTTGGATTCCCCTAGGTCTCTAGTTTTCAGAAATGCACAGGTTTGGTAGGTTTCCCTAGGTGCCGGCTGAGCTAGAGGCCATAATCTACCGGTAGGCACTTCGTAAAAAACTCCTCTGTTTTCTTGCAAAAATTTGGATGTGTCAACGTGTGGCTTTGGGGCATTTCCTGTCGCGGGCGCTACCCCTACCCACACAAGTGAGGTATCATTTTTATCGGGTGACTTGGGGGAACGCTGGGTGGAAGGAAATTTGTGGCTCCTCTCAGATTCCAGAACTTTCTGCCACAGAAATGTGTGGAACATGTGTTTTTTTAGCCAAATTTTGAGGTTTGCAAAGGATTCTGGGTAACAGTACCTGGTCCGAGCCCCACAAGTCACCCCTCCTTGGATTCCCCTAGGTCTCTAGTTTTCAGAAATGCACAGGTTTGGTAGGTTTCCCTAGGTGCCGGCTGAGCTAGAGGCAAAAATCTACATGTAGGCACTTCGCAAAAAACACCTCTGTTTTCTTCCAAAAATTTGGATGTGTCCACGTTGCGCTTTGGGGCGTTTCATGTTGCGGGCGCTAGGCCTACCCACACAAGTGAGGTATCATTTTTATCAGGAGACTTGGGGAACGCTGGGTGGAAGGAAATTTGTGGTCCTCTCAGATTCCAGAACTTTCTGCCACAGAAATGTATGGAACATGTGTTTTTTTAGCCAGATTTTGAAGTTTGCAAAGGATTCTGGGTAACAGAACCTGGTCCGAGCCCCACAAGTCACCCCTCCTTGGATTCCCCTAGGTCTCTAGTTTTCAGAAATGCACAGGTTTGGTAGGTTTCCCTAGGTGCCGGCTGAGCTAGAGGCCAAAATCTACAGGTAGGCACTTCGCAAAAAACACCTCTGTTTTCTTCCAAAATGTGGATGTGTCCACGTTGCGCTTTTGGGCATTTCCTGTCGCGGGCGCTAGGCCTACCCACACAAGTGAGGTATCAATTTTTATCGGGAGACTTGGGGGGAACGCGGCGTGAAAGGAAATTTGTGGCTCCTCTCATATTCCAGAACTTTCTGCCACAGAAATGTGAGGAACATGTGTTTTTTTAGCCAATTTTTGAGGTTTGCAAAGCATTCTGGGTAACAGAACCTGGTCCGAGCCCCGAAAGTCACCCCTCCTTGGATTCCCCTAGGTCTCTAGTTTTCAGAAATGCACAGGTTAGGTAGGTTTCCCTAGGTGCCGGCTGAGCTAGAGGCCAAAATCTACAGGTAGGCACTTCGCAAAAAACACCTCTGTTTTCTTCCAAAAATTTGGATGTGTCCACGTTGCGCTTTGGGGCGTTTCCTGTCGCGGGCGCTAGGCCTACCCACACAAGTGAGGTATCATTTTTATTGGGAGACTTGGGGGAACGCTGGGTGGAAGGAAATTTGTGGCTCCTCTCAGATTCCAGAACTTTCTGCCACAGAAATGTGTGGAACATGTGTTTTTTTAGCCAAATTTTGAGGTTTGCAAAGGATTCTGGGTAACAGAACCTGGTCCGAGCCCCGCAAGTCACCCCTCCTTGGATTCCCCTAGGTCTCTAGTTTTCAGAAATGCACAGGTTTGGTAGGTTTCCCTAGGTGCCGGCTGAGCTAGAGGCCATAATCTACCGGTAGGCACTTCGTAAAAAACTCCTCTGTTTTCTTGCAAAAATTTGGATGTGTCAACGTGTGGCTTTGGGGCATTTCCTGTCGCGGGCGCTACCCCTACCCACACAAGTGAGGTATCATTTTTATCGGGTGACTTGGGGGAACGCTGGGTGGAAGGAAATTTGTGGCTCCTCTCAGATTCCAGAACTTTCTGCCACAGAAATGTGTGGAACATGTGTTTTTTTAGCCAAATTTTGAGGTTTGCAAAGGATTCTGGGTAACAGTACCTGGTCCGAGCCCCACAAGTCACCCCTCCTTGGATTCCCCTAGGTCTCTAGTTTTCAGAAATGCACAGGTTTGGTAGGTTTCCCTAGGTGCCGGCTGAGCTAGAGGCCAAAATCTACATGTAGGCACTTCGCAAAAAACACCTCTGTTTTCTTCCAAAAATTTGGATGTGTCCACGTTGCGCTTTGGGGCGTTTCATGTTGCGGGCGCTAGGCCTACCCACACAAGTGAGGTATCATTTTTATCAGGAGACTTGGGGGAACGCTGGGTGGAAGGAAATTTGTGGGTCCTCTCAGATTCCAGAACTTTCTGCCACAGAAATGTATGGAACATGTGTTTTTTTAGCCAGATTTTGAGGTTTGCAAAGGATTCTGGGTAACTGAACCTGGTCCGAGCCCCACAAGTCACCCCTCCTTGTATTCCCCTAGGTCTCTAGTTTTCAGAAATGCACAGGTTTGGTAGGTTTCCCTAGGTGCCGGCTGAGCTAGAGGCCAAAATCTACAGGTAGGCACTTCGCAAAAAACACCTCTGTTTTCTTCCAAAAATGTGGATGTGTCCACGTTGCGCTTTGGGGCGTTTCCTTTTGCGGGCGCTAGGCCTACCCACACAAGTGAGGTATCATTTTTATCGGGAGACTTGGGGGAACGCTGGGTGGAAGGAAATTTGTGGCTCCTCTCAGATTCCAGAACTTTCTGCCACAGAAATGAGGAACATGTGTTTTTTTAGCCAAATTTTGAGGTTTGCAAAGGATTCTGGGTAACAGAACCTGGTCCGAGCCCCGCAAGTCACCCCTCCTTAGATTCCCCTAGGTCTCTAGTTTTCAGAAATGCACAGGTTTGGTAGGTTTCCCTAGGTGCCGGCTGAGCTAGAGGCCAAAATCTACAGGTAGGCACTTCGCAAAAAACACCTCTGTTTTCTTCCAAAAATTTGGATGTGTCCACGTTGCGCTTTGGGGCGTTTCCTTTTGCGGGCGCTAGGCCTACCCACACAAGTGAGGTATCATTTTTATCGGGAGACTTGGGGGAACGCTGGGTGGAAGGAAATTTGTGGCTCCTCTCAGATTCCAGAACTTTCTGCCACAGAAATGTGAGGAACATGGGTTTTTTTAGCCAAATGTTGAGGTTTGCAAAGCATTCTGGGTAACAGAACCTGGTCCGAGCCCCGCAAGTCACCCCTCCTTGGATTCCCCTAGGTCGCTAGTTTTCAGAAATGCACAGGTTTGGTAGGTTTCCCTAGGTGCCGGCTGAGCTAGAGGCCAAAATCTACAGGTAGGCACTTCGCAAAAAACACCTCTGTTTTCTTCCCAAAATTTGGATGTGTCCACGTTGCGCTTTGGGGCGTTTCCTGTTGCGGGCGCTAGGCCTACCCACACAAGTGAGGTATCATTTTTATCGGGAAACTTGGGAGAACGCTGGGTGGAAGGAAATTTGTGGCTCCTCTCAGATTCCAGAACATTTCTTCCACAGAAATGTGAGGAAGATGTGTTTTTTTAGCCAAATTTTGAGGTTTGCAAAGGATTCTGGGTAACAGAACCTGGTCCGAGCCCCGCAAGTCACCCCTCCTTGGATTCCTCTAGGTCTCTAGTTTTCAGAAATGCACAGGTTTGGTAGGTTTCCCTAGGTGCCGGCTGAGCTAGAGGCCAAAATCTACAGGTAGGCACTTCGCAAAAAACACCTCTGTTTTCTTCCAAAAATGTGGATGTGTCCACGTTGCGCTTTGGGGCGTTTCCTGTCGCGGGCGCTAGGCCTACCCACACAAGTGAGGTATCATTTTTATCGGGAGACTTGGGAGAACGCTGGGTGGAAGGAAATTTGTGGCTCCTCTCAGATTCCAGAACATTTCTGCCACAGAAATGTGAGGAACATGTGTTTTTTTAGCCAAATTTTGAGGTTTGCAAAGGATTCTGGGTAACAGAACCTGGTCCGAGCCCCCAAGTCACCCCTCCTTGGATTCCCCTAGGTCTCTAGTTTTCAGAAATGCACAGGTTTGGTAGGTTTCCCTAGGTGCCGGCTGAGCTAGAGGCCAAAATCTACAGGTAGGCACTTCGCAAAAAACACCTCTGTTTTCTTCCAAAAATGTGGATGTGTCCACGTTGCGCTTTGGGGCGTTTCCTGTTGCGGGCGCTAGGCCTACCCACACAAGTGAGGTATCATTTTTATCGGGAGACTTGGGGGAACGCTGGGTGGAAGGAAATTTGTGGCTCCTCTCAGATTCCAGAACTTTCTGCCACAGAAATGTGAGGAACATGGGTTTTTTTAGCCAAATGTTGAGGTTTGCAAAGCATTCTGGGTAACAGAACCTGGTCCGAGCCCTGCAAATCACCCCTCCTTGGATTCCCCTAGGTCGCTAGTTTTCAGAAATGCACAGGTTTGGTAGGTTTCCCTAGGTGCCGGCTGAGCTAGAGGCCAAAATCTACAGGTAGGCACTTCGCAAAAAATACCTCTGTTTTCTTCCCAAAATTTGGATGTGTCCACGTTGCGCTTTGGGGCGTTTCCTGTTGCGGGCGCTAGGCCTACCCACACAAGTGAGGTATCATTTTTATCGGGAGACTTGGGAGAACGCTGGGTGGAAGGAAATTTGTGGCTCCTCTCAGATTCCAGAACATTTCTGCCACAGAAATGTGAGGAACATGTGTTTTTTTAGCCAAATTTTGAGGTTTGCAAAGGATTCTGGGTAACAGAACCTGGTCCGAGCCCCGCAAGTCACCCCTCCTTGGATTCCCCTAGGTCTCTAGTTTTCAGAAATGCACAGGTTTGGTAGGTTTCCCTAGGTGCCGGCTGAGCTAGAGGCCAAAATCTACAGGTAGGCACTTCGCAAAAAACACCTCTGTTTTCTTCCAAAAATGTGGATGTGTCCACGTTGCGCTTTGGGGCGTTTCCTGTTGCGGGCGCTAGGCCTACCCACACAAGTGAGGTATCATTTTTATAGGGAGACTTGGGGGAACGCTGGGTGGAAGGAAATTTGTGGCTCCTCTCAGATTCCAGAACTTTCTGCCACAGAAATGTGAGGAACATGTGTTTTTTTAGCCAAATTTTGAGGTTTGCAAAGGATTCTGGGTAACAGAACCTGGTCCGAGCCCCGCAAGTCACCCCTCCTTAGATTCCCCTAGGTCTCTAGTTTTCAGAAATGCACAGGTTTGGTAGGTTTCCCTAGGTGCCGGCTGAGCTAGAGGCCAAAATCTACAGGTAGGCACTTCGCAAAAAACACCTCTGTTTTCTTAAAAAAATTTGGATGTGTCCACGTTGCGCTTTGGGGCGTTTCCTGTCGCGGGCGCTAGGCCTACCCACACAAGTGAGGTATCATTTTTATCGGGAGACTTGAGGGAACGCTGGGTGGAAGGAAATTTGTGGCTCCTCTCAGATTCCAGAACTTTCTGCCACAGAAATGTGAGGAACATGTGTTTTTTTAGCCAAATGTTGAGGTTTGCAAAGCATTCTGGGTAACAGAACCTGGTCCGAGCCCCGCAAGTCACCCCTCCTTGGATTCCCCTAGGTCTCTAGTTTTCAGAAATGCACAGGTTTGGTAGGTTTCCCTAGGTGCCGGCTGAGCTAGAGGTCAAAATCTACAGGTAGGCACTTCGCAAAAAACACCTCTGTTTTCTTCCCAAAATTTGGATGTGTCCACGTTGCGCTTTGGGGCGTTTCCTGTTGCGGGCGCTAGGCCTACCCACACAAGTGAGGTATCATTTTTATCGGGAGACTTGGGAGAACGCTGGGTGGAAGGAAATTTGTGGCTCCTCTCAGATTCCAGAACATTTCTTCCACAGAAATGTGAGGAAGATGTGTTTTTTTAGCCAAATTTTGAGGTTTGCAAAGGATTCTGGGTAACAGAACCTGGTCCGAGCCCCGCAAGTCACCCCTCCTTGGATTCCTCTAGGTCTCTAGTTTTCAGAAATGCACAGGTTTGGTAGGTTTCCCTAGGTGCCGGCTGAGCTAGAGGCCAAAATCTACAGGTAGGCACTTCGCAAAAAACACCTCTGTTTTCTTCCAAAAATGTGGATGTGTCCACGTTGCGCTTTGGGGCGTTTCCTGTTGCGGGCGCTAGGCCTACCCACACAAGTGAGGTATCATTTTTATCGGGAGACTTGGGGTAACGCTGGGTGGAAGGAAATTTGTGGCTCCTCTCAGATTCCAGAACTTTCTGCCACAGAAATGTGAGGAACATGTGTTTTTTTAGCCAAATTTTGAGGTTTGCAAAGGATTCTGGGTAACAGAACCTGGTCCGAGCCCCGCAAGTTACCCCTCCTTAAATTCCCCTAGGTCTCTAGTTTTCAGAAATGCACAGGTTTGGTAGGTTTCCCTAGGTGCCGGCTGAGCTAGAGGCCAAAATCTACAGGTAGGCACTTTGCAAAAAACACCTCTGTTTTCTTCAAAAAATTTGGATGTGTCCACGTTGCGCTTTGGGGCGCTTCCTGTCGCGGGCGCTAGGCCTACCCACACAAGTGAGGTATCATTTTTATCGGGAGACTTGGGGGAACGCTGGGTGGAAGGAAATTTGTGGCTCCTCTCAGATTCCAGAACTTTCTGCCACAGAAATGTGAGGAACATGTGTTTTTTTAGCCAAATGTTGAGGTTTGCAAAGCATTCTGGGTAACAGAACCTGGTCCGAGCCCCACAAGTCACCCCTCCTTGGATTCCCCTAGGTCTCTAGTTTTCAGAAATGCACAGGTTTGGTAGGTTTCCCTAGGTGCCGGCTGAGCTAGAGGCCAAAATCTACAGGTAGGCACTTCGCAAAAAACACCTCTGTTTTCTTCCCAAAATTTGGATGTGTCCACGTTGCGCTTTGGGGCGTTTCCTGTTGCGGGCGCTAGGCCTACCCACACAAGTGAGGTATCATTTTTATCGGGAGACTTGGGAGAACGCTGGGTGGAAGGAAATTTGTGGCTCCTCTCAGATTCCAGAACATTTCTTCCACAGAAATGTGAGGAAGATGTGTTTTTTTAGCCAAATTTTGAGGTTTGCAAAGGATTCTGGGTAACAGAACCTGGTCTGAGCCCCGCAAGTCACCCCTCCTTGGATTCCTCTAGGTCTCTAGTTTTCAGAAATGCACAGGTTTGGTAGGTTTCCCTAGGTGCCGGCTGAGCTAGAGGCCAAAATCTACAGGTAGGCACTTCGCAAAAAACACCTCTGTTTTCTTCCAAAAATGTGGATGTGTCCACGTTGCGCTTTGGGGCGTTTCCTGTCGCGGGCGCTAGGCCTACCCACACAAGTGAGGTATCATTTTTATCGGGAGACTTGGGAGAACGCTGGGTGGAAGGAAATTTGTGGCTCCTCTCAGATTCCAGAACATTTCTGCCACAAAAATGTGAGGAACATGTGTTTTTTTAGCCAAATTTTGAGGTTTGCAAAGGATTCTGGGTAACAGAACCTGGTCCGAGCCCCCAAGTCACCCCTCCTTGGATTCCCCTAGGTCTCTAGTTTTCAGAAATGCACAGGTTTGGTAGGTTTCCCTAGGTGCCGGCTGAGCTAGAGGCCAAAATCTACAGGTAGGCACTTCGCAAAAAACACCTCTGTTTTCTTCCAAAAATGTGGATGTGTCCACGTTGCGCTTTGGGGCGTTTCCTGTTGCGGGCGCTAGGCCTACCCACACAAGTGAGGTATCATTTTTATCGGGAGACTTGGGGGAACGCTGGGTGGAAGGAAATTTGTGGCTCCTCTCAGATTCCAGAACTTTCTGCCACAGAAATGTGAGGAACATGTGTTTTTTTAGCCAAATTTTGAGGTTTGCAAAGGATTCTGGGTAACAGAACCTGGTCCGAGCCCCGCAAGTCACCCCTCCTTAGATTCCCCTAGGTCTCTAGTTTTCAGAAATGCACAGGTTTGGTAGGTTTCCCTAGGTGCCGGCTGAGCTAGAGGCCAAAATCTACAGGTAGGCAGTTCGCAAAAAACACCTCTGTTTTCTTCCAAAAATTTGGATGTGTCCACGTTGCGCTTTGGGGCGTTTCCTGTCGCGGGCGCTAGGCCTACCCACACAAGTGAGGTATCATTTTTATCGGGAGACTTGGGGGAACGCTGGGTGGAAGGAAATTTGTGGCTCCTCTCAGATTCCAGAACTTTCTGCCACAGAAATGTGAGGAACATGGGTTTTTTTAGCCAAATGTTGAGGTTTGCAAAGCATTCTGGGTAACAGAACCTGGTCCGAGCCAGCAAGTCACCCCTCCTTGGATTCCCCTAGGTCGCTAGTTTTCAGAAATGCACAGGTTTGGTAGGTTTCCCTAGGTGCCGGCTGAGCTAGAGGCCAAAATCTACAGGTAGGCACTTCGCAAAAAACACCTCTGTTTTCTTCCCAAAATTTGGATGTGTCCACGTTGCGCTTTGGGGCGTTTCCTGTTGCGGGCGCTAGGCCTACCCACACAAGTGAGGTATCATTTTTATCGGGAGACTTGGGAGAACGCTGGGTGGAAGGAAATTTGTGGCTCCTCTCAGATTCCAGAACATTTCTGCCACAGAAATGTGAGGAAGATGTGTTTTTTTAGCCAAATTTTGAGGTTTGCAAAGGATTCTGGGTAACAGAACCTGGTCCGAGCCCCGCAAGTCACCCCTCCTTGGATTCCCCTAGGTCTCTAGTTTTCAGAAATGCACAGGTTTGGTAGGTTTCCCTAGGTGCCGGCTGAGCTAGAGGCCAAAATCTACAGGTAGGCACTTCGCAAAAAACATCTCTGTTTTCTTCCAAAAATGTGGATGTGTCCACGTTGCGCTTTGGGGCGTTTCCTGTTGCGGGCGCTAGGCCTACCCACACAAGTGAGGTATCATTTTTATAGGGAGACTTGGGGGAACGCTGGGTGGAAGGAAATTTGTGGCTCCTCTCAGATTCCAGAATTTTCCGCTCAGAAATGTGAGGAACATGTGTTTTTTTAGCCAAATTTTGAGGTTTGCAAAGGATTCTGGGTAACAGAACCTGGTCCGAGCCCCGCAAGTCACCCCTCCTTAGATTCCCCTAGGTCTCTAGTTTTCAGAAATGCACAGGTTTGGTAGGTTTCCCTAGGTGCCGGCTGAGCTAGAGGCCAAAATCTACAGGTAGGCACTTCGCAAAAAACACCTCTGTTTTCTTCAAAAAATTTGGATGTGTCCACGTTGCGCTTTGGGGCGTTTCCTGTCGCGGGCGCTAGGCCTACCCACACAAGTGAGGTATCATTTTTATCGGGAGACTTGAGGGAACGCTGGGTGGAAGGAAATTTGTGGCTCCTCTCAGATTCCAGAACTTTCTGCCACAGAAATGTGAGGAACATGTGTTTTTTTAGCCAAATGTTGAGGTTTGCAAAGCATTCTGGGTAACAGAACCTGGTCCGAGCCCCGCAAGTCACCCCTCCTTGGATTCCCCTAGGTCTCTAGTTTTCAGAAATGCACAGGTTTGGTAGGTTTCCCTAGGTGCCGGCTGAGCTAGAGGCCAAAATCTACAGGTAGGCACTTCGCAAAAAACACCTCTGTTTTCTTCCCAAAATTTGGATGTGTCCACGTTGCGCTTTGGGGCGTTTCCTGTTGCGGGCGCTAGGCCTACCCACACAAGTGAGGTATCATTTTTATCGGGAGACTTGGGAGAACGCTGGGTGGAAGGAAATTTGTGGCTCCTCTCAGATTCCAGAACATTTCTTCCACAGAAATGTGAGGAAGATGTGTTTTTTTAGCCAAATTTTGAGGTTTGCAAAGCATTCTGGGTAACAGAACCTGGTCCGAGCCCCGCAAGTCACCCCTCCTTGGATTCCTCTAGGTCTCTAGTTTTCAGAAATGCACAGGTTTGGTAGGTTTCCCTAGGTGCCGGCTGAGCTAGAGGCCAAAATCTACAGGTAGGCACTTCGCAAAAAACACCTCTGTTTTCTTCCAAAAATGTGGATGTGTCCACGTTGCGCTTTGGGGCGTTTCCTGTTGCGGGCGCTAGGCCTACCCACACAAGTGAGGTATCATTTTTATCGGGAGACTTGGGGTAACGCTGGGTGGAAGGAAATTTGTGGCTCCTCTCAGATTCCAGAACTTTCTGCCACAGAAATGTGAGGAACATGTGTTTTTTTAGCCAAATTTTGAGGTTTGCAAAGGATTCTGGGTAACAGAACCTGGTCCGACCCCAGCAAGTTACCCCTCCTTAAATTCCCCTAGGTCTCTAGTTTTCAGAAATGCACAGGTTTGGTAGGTTTCCCTAGGTGCCGGCTGAGCTAGAGGCCAAAATCTACAGGTAGGCACTTTGCAAAAAACACCTCTGTTTTCTTCAAAAAATTTGGATGTGTCCATGTTGCGCTTTGGGGCGCTTCCTGTCGCGGGCGCTAGGCCTACCCACACAAGTGAGGTATCATTTTTATCGGGAGACTTGGGGGAACGCTGGGTGGAAGGAAATTTGTGGCTCCTCTCAGATTCCAGAACTTTCTGCCACAGAAATGTGAAGAACATGTGTTTTTTTAGCCAAATGTTGAGGTTTGCAAAGCATTCTGGGTAACAGAACCTGGTCCGAGCCCCACAAGTCACCCCTCCTTGGATTCCCCTAGGTCTCTAGTTTTCAGAAATGCAGAGGTTTGGTAGGTTTCCCTAGGTGCCGGCTGAGCTAGAGGCCAAAATCTACAGGTAGGCACTTCGCAAAAAACACCTCTGTTTTCTTCCAAAAATGTGGATGTGTCCACGTTGCTCTTTGGGGCGTTTCCTGTCACGGGCGCTAGGCCTACCCACACAAGTGAGGTATCATTTTTATCGGGAGACTTGGGGGAACGCTGGGTGGAAAGAAATTTGTGGCTCCTCTCAGATTCCAGAACTTTCTGCCACAGAAATGTATGGAACATGTGTTTTTTTAGCCAAATTTTGAGGTTTGCAAAGGATTCTGGGTAACATGACCTGGTCCGAGCACCACAAGTCACCCCTCCTTGGATTCCTCTAGGTCTCTAGTTTTCAGAAATGCACAGGTTTGGTAGGTTTCCCTAGGTGCCGGCTGAGCTAGAGGCCAAAATCTACAGGTAGGCACTTCGCAAAAAACACCTCTGTTTTCTTCCAAAAATGTGGATGTGTCCACGTTGCGCTTTGGGGCGTTTCCTGTCGCGGGCGCTAGGCCTACCCACACAAGTGAGGTATCATTTTTATCGGGAGACTTGGGAGAACGCTGGGTGGAAGGAAATTTGTGGCTCCTCTCAGATTCCAGAACATTTCTGCCACAAAAATGTGAGGAACATGTGTTTTTTTAGCCAAATTTTGAGGTTTGCAAAGGATTCTGGGTAACAGAACCTGGTCCGAGCCCCCAAGTCACCCCTCCTTGGATTCCCCTAGGTCTCTAGTTTTCAGAAATGCACAGGTTTGGTAGGTTTCCCTAGGTGCCGGCTGAGCTAGAGGCCAAAATCTACAGGTAGGCACTTCGCAAAAAACACCTCTGTTTTCTTCCAAAAATGTGGATGTGTCCACGTTGCGCTTTGGGGCGTTTCCTGTTGCGGGCGCTAGGCCTACCCACACAAGTGAGGTATCATTTTTATCGGGAGACTTGGGGGAACGCTGGGTGGAAGGAAATTTGTGGCTCCTCTCAGATTCCAGAACTTTCTGCCACAGAAATGTGAGGAACATGTGTTTTTTTAGCCAAATTTTGAGGTTTGCAAAGGATTCTGGGTAACAGAACCTGGTCCGAGCCCCGCAAGTCACCCCTCCTTAGATTCCCCTAGGTCTCTAGTTTTCAGAAATGCACAGGTTTGGTAGGTTTCCCTAGGTGCCGGCTGAGCTAGAGGCCAAAATCTACAGGTAGGCAGTTCGCAAAAAACACCTCTGTTTTCTTCCAAAAATTTGGATGTGTCCACGTTGCGCTTTGGGGCGTTTCCTGTCGCGGGCGCTAGGCCTACCCACACAAGTGAGGTATCATTTTTATCGGGAGACTTGGGGGAACGCTGGGTGGAAGGAAATTTGTGGCTCCTCTCAGATTCCAGAACTTTCTGCCACAGAAATGTGAGGAACATGGGTTTTTTTAGCCAAATGTTGAGGTTTGCAAAGCATTCTGGGTAACAGAACCTGGTCCGAGCCAGCAAGTCACCCCTCCTTGGATTCCCCT
Source organism: Pleurodeles waltl (assembly GCF_031143425.1). NCBI lineage: Eukaryota > Metazoa > Chordata > Amphibia > Caudata > Salamandridae > Pleurodeles > Pleurodeles waltl. The sequence continues at coordinate 394,204,152 of NC_090450.1, forward strand.
AGGTCGCTAGTTTTCAGAAATGCACAGGTTTGGTAGGTTTCCCTAGGTGCCGGCTGAGCTAGAGGCCAAAATCTACAGGTAGGCACTTCGCAAAAAACACCTCTGTTTTCTTCCCAAAATTTGGATGTGTCCACGTTGCGCTTTGGGGCGTTTCCTGTTGCGGGCGCTAGGCCTACCCACACAAGTGAGGTATCATTTTTATCGGGAGACTTGGGAGAACGCTGGGTGGAAGGAAATTTGTGGCTCCTCTCAGATTCCAGAACATTTCTGCCACAGAAATGTGAGGAAGATGTGTTTTTTTAGCCAAATTTTGAGGTTTGCAAAGGATTCTGGGTAACAGAACCTGGTCCGAGCCCCGCAAGTCACCCCTCCTTGGATTCCCCTAGGTCTCTAGTTTTCAGAAATGCACAGGTTTGGTAGGTTTCCCTAGGTGCCGGCTGAGCTAGAGGCCAAAATCTACAGGTAGGCACTTCGCAAAAAACATCTCTGTTTTCTTCCAAAAATGTGGATGTGTCCACGTTGCGCTTTGGGGCGTTTCCTGTTGCGGGCGCTAGGCCTACCCACACAAGTGAGGTATCATTTTTATAGGGAGACTTGGGGGAACGCTGGGTGGAAGGAAATTTGTGGCTCCTCTCAGATTCCAGAATTTTCCGCTCAGAAATGTGAGGAACATGTGTTTTTTTAGCCAAATTTTGAGGTTTGCAAAGGATTCTGGGTAACAGAACCTGGTCCGAGCCCCGCAAGTCACCCCTCCTTAGATTCCCCTAGGTCTCTAGTTTTCAGAAATGCACAGGTTTGGTAGGTTTCCCTAGGTGCCGGCTGAGCTAGAGGCCAAAATCTACAGGTAGGCACTTCGCAAAAAACACCTCTGTTTTCTTCAAAAAATTTGGATGTGTCCACGTTGCGCTTTGGGGCGTTTCCTGTCGCGGGCGCTAGGCCTACCCACACAAGTGAGGTATCATTTTTATCGGGAGACTTGAGGGAACGCTGGGTGGAAGGAAATTTGTGGCTCCTCTCAGATTCCAGAACTTTCTGCCACAGAAATGTGAGGAACATGTGTTTTTTTAGCCAAATGTTGAGGTTTGCAAAGCATTCTGGGTAACAGAACCTGGTCCGAGCCCCGCAAGTCACCCCTCCTTGGATTCCCCTAGGTCTCTAGTTTTCAGAAATGCACAGGTTTGGTAGGTTTCCCTAGGTGCCGGCTGAGCTAGAGGCCAAAATCTACAGGTAGGCACTTCGCAAAAAACACCTCTGTTTTCTTCCCAAAATTTGGATGTGTCCACGTTGCGCTTTGGGGCGTTTCCTGTTGCGGGCGCTAGGCCTACCCACACAAGTGAGGTATCATTTTTATCGGGAGACTTGGGAGAACGCTGGGTGGAAGGAAATTTGTGGCTCCTCTCAGATTCCAGAACATTTCTTCCACAGAAATGTGAGGAAGATGTGTTTTTTTAGCCAAATTTTGAGGTTTGCAAAGCATTCTGGGTAACAGAACCTGGTCCGAGCCCCGCAAGTCACCCCTCCTTGGATTCCTCTAGGTCTCTAGTTTTCAGAAATGCACAGGTTTGGTAGGTTTCCCTAGGTGCCGGCTGAGCTAGAGGCCAAAATCTACAGGTAGGCACTTCGCAAAAAACACCTCTGTTTTCTTCCAAAAATGTGGATGTGTCCACGTTGCGCTTTGGGGCGTTTCCTGTTGCGGGCGCTAGGCCTACCCACACAAGTGAGGTATCATTTTTATCGGGAGACTTGGGGTAACGCTGGGTGGAAGGAAATTTGTGGCTCCTCTCAGATTCCAGAACTTTCTGCCACAGAAATGTGAGGAACATGTGTTTTTTTAGCCAAATTTTGAGGTTTGCAAAGGATTCTGGGTAACAGAACCTGGTCCGACCCCAGCAAGTTACCCCTCCTTAAATTCCCCTAGGTCTCTAGTTTTCAGAAATGCACAGGTTTGGTAGGTTTCCCTAGGTGCCGGCTGAGCTAGAGGCCAAAATCTACAGGTAGGCACTTTGCAAAAAACACCTCTGTTTTCTTCAAAAAATTTGGATGTGTCCATGTTGCGCTTTGGGGCGCTTCCTGTCGCGGGCGCTAGGCCTACCCACACAAGTGAGGTATCATTTTTATCGGGAGACTTGGGGGAACGCTGGGTGGAAGGAAATTTGTGGCTCCTCTCAGATTCCAGAACTTTCTGCCACAGAAATGTGAAGAACATGTGTTTTTTTAGCCAAATGTTGAGGTTTGCAAAGCATTCTGGGTAACAGAACCTGGTCCGAGCCCCACAAGTCACCCCTCCTTGGATTCCCCTAGGTCTCTAGTTTTCAGAAATGCAGAGGTTTGGTAGGTTTCCCTAGGTGCCGGCTGAGCTAGAGGCCAAAATCTACAGGTAGGCACTTCGCAAAAAACACCTCTGTTTTCTTCCAAAAATGTGGATGTGTCCACGTTGCTCTTTGGGGCGTTTCCTGTCACGGGCGCTAGGCCTACCCACACAAGTGAGGTATCATTTTTATCGGGAGACTTGGGGGAACGCTGGGTGGAAAGAAATTTGTGGCTCCTCTCAGATTCCAGAACTTTCTGCCACAGAAATGTATGGAACATGTGTTTTTTTAGCCAAATTTTGAGGTTTGCAAAGGATTCTGGGTAACATGACCTGGTCCGAGCACCACAAGTCACCCCTCCTTGGATTCCCCTAGGTCTCTAGTTTTCAGAAATGCGTCAGGTTTGGTAGGTTTCCCTAGGTGCCGGCTGAGCTAGAGGCCAAAATCTACAGGTAGGCACTTCGCAAAAAACACCTCTGTTTTCTTCCCAAAATTTGGATGTGTCCACGTTGCGCTTTGGGGCGTTTCCTGTTGCGGGCGCTAGGCCTACCCACACAAGTGAGGTATCATTTTTATCGGGAGACTTGGGAGAACGCTGGGTGGAAGGAAATTTGTGGCTCCTCTCAGATTCCAGAACATTTCTTCCACAGAAATGTGAGGAAGATGTGTTTTTTTAGCCAAATTTTGAGGTTTGCAAAGGATTCTGGGTAACAGAACCTGGTCTGAGCCCCGCAAGTCACCCCTCCTTGGATTCCTCTAGGTCTCTAGTTTTCAGAAATGCACAGGTTTGGTAGGTTTCCCTAGGTGCCGGCTGAGCTAGAGGCCAAAATCTACAGGTAGGCACTTCGCAAAAAACACCTCTGTTTTCTTCCAAAAATGTGGATGTGTCCACGTTGCGCTTTGGGGCGTTTCCTGTTGCGGGCGCTAGGCCTACCCACACAAGTGAGGTATCATTTTTATCGGGAGACTTGGGGGTAACGCTGGGTGGAAGGAAATTTGTGGCTCCTCTCAGATTCCAGAACTTTCTGCCACAGAAATGTGAGGAACATGTGTTTTTTTAGCCAAATTTTGAGGTTTGCAAAGGATTCTGGGTAACAGAACCTGGTCCGACCCCAGCAAGTTACCCCTCCTTAAATTCCCCTAGGTCTCTAGTTTTCAGAAATGCACAGGTTTGGTAGGTTTCCCTAGGTGCCGGCTGAGCTAGAGGCCAAAATCTACAGGTAGGCACTTTGCAAAAAACACCTCTGTTTTCTTCAAAAAATTTGGATGTGTCCATGTTGCGCTTTGGGGCGCTTCCTGTCGCGGGCGCTAGGCCTACCCACACAAGTGAGGTATCATTTTTATCGGGAGACTTGGGGGAACGCTGGGTGGAAGGAAATTTGTGGCTCCTCTCAGATTCCAGAACTTTCTGCCACAGAAATGTGAGGAACATGTGTTTTTTTAGCCAAATGTTGAGGTTTGCAAAGCATTCTGGGTAACAGAACCTGGTCCGAGCCCCACAAGTCACCCCTCCTTGGATTCCCCTAGGTCTCTAGTTTTCAGAAATGCAGAGGTTTGGTAGGTTTCCCTAGGTGCCGGCTGAGCTAGAGGCCAAAATCTACAGGTAGGCACTTCGCAAAAAACACCTCTGTTTTCTTCCAAAAATTTGGATGTGTCCACGTTGCTCTTTGGGGCGTTTCCTGTCACGGGCGCTAGGCCTACCCACACAAGTGAGGTATCATTTTTATCGGGAGACTTGGGGGAACGCTGGGTGGAAGGAAATTTGTGGCTCCTCTCAGATTCCAGAACTATCTGCCACAGAAATGTGAGGAACATGTGTTTTGTTAGCCAAATTTTGAGGTTTGCAAAGGATTCTGGGTAACAGAACCTGGTCCGAGCCCCGCAAGTCACCCCTCCTTGGATTCCCCTAGGTCTCTAGTTTTCAGAAATGCACAGGTTTGGTAGGTTTCCCTAGGTGCCGGCTGAGCCAGAGGCCAAAATCTACAGGTAGGCACTTCGCAAAAAACACCTCTGTTTTCTTCCAAAAATTTGGATGTGTCCACGTTGCGCTTTCGGGTGTTTCCTGTCGCGGGCGCTAGGCCTACCCACACAAGTGAGGTATCATTTTTATCAGGAGACTTGGGGGAACGCTGGGTGGAAGATAATTTGTGGCTCCTCTCAGATTCCAGAACATTTCTGCCACAGAAATGTGAGGAACATGTGTTTTTTTAGCCAAATTTTGAGGTTTGCAAAGGATTCTGCGTAACAGAACCTGGTCCGAGCCCCACAAGTCACCCCTCCTTGGATTCCCCTAGGTCTCTAGTTTTCAGAAATGCACAGGTTTGGTAGGTTTCCCTAGGTGCCGGCTGAGCTAGAGGCCAAAATCTAGAGGTAAGCACTTTGCAAAAAACACCTCTGTTTTCTTCCAAAAATTTGGATGTGCCCACGTTGCGCTTTGGGGCGTTTCCTGTCGCGGGCGCTAGGCCTACCCACACAAGTGAGGTATCATTTTTATCGGGAGACTTGGGGGAACGCTGGGTGGAAAGAAATTTGTGGCTCCTCTCAGATTCCAGAACTTTCTGCCACAGAAATGTGTGGAACATGTGTTTTTTTAGCCAAATTTTGAGGTTGCAAAGGATTCTGGGTAACAGAACCTGGTCCGAGCCCCACAAGTCACCCCTCCTTGGATTCCCCTAGGTCTCTAGTTTTCAGAAATGCACAGGTTTGGTAGGTTTCCCTAGGTGCCGGCTGAGCTAGCGGCCAAAATCTACAGGTAGGCACTTCGCAAAAAACACCTCTGTTTTCTTCCAAAAATTTGGATGTGTCCACGTTGCGCTTTCGGGCGTTTCCTGTCGCGGGCGCTAGGCCTACCCACACAAGTGAGGTATCATTTTTATCAGGAGACTTGGGGGAACGCTGGGTGGAAGGAAATTTGTGGCTCCTCTCAGATTCCAGAACTTTCTGCCACAGAAATGTGAGGAACATGTGTTTTTTTAGCCAAATGTTGAGGTTTGCAAAGCATTCTGGGTAACAGAACCTGGTCCGAGCCCCACAAGTCACCCCTCCTTGGATTCCCCTAGGTCTCTAGTTTTCAGAAATGCACAGGTTTGGTAGGTTTCCCTACGTGCCGGCTGAGCTAGAGGCCAAAATCTACAGGTAGGCACTTTGCAAAAAACACCTCTGTTTTCTTCCAAAAATTTGGATGTGCCCACGTTGCGCTTTGGGGCGTTTCCTGTCGTGGACGCTAGGCCTACCCACACAAGTGAGGTATCATTTTTATCGGGAGACTTGGGGGAACGCTGGGTGGAAAGAAATTTGTGGCTCCTCTCAGATTCCAGAACTTTCTGCCACAGAAATGTATGGAACATGTGTTTTTTTAGCCAAATTTTGAGGTTTGCAAAGGATTCTGGGTAACATGACCTGGTCCGAGCACCACAAGTCACCCCTCCTTGGATTCCCCTAGGTCTCTAGTTTTCAGAAATGCGTCAGGTTTGGTAGGTTTCCCTAGGTGCCGGCTGAGCTAGAGGCCAAAATCTACAGGTAGGCACTTCGCAAAAAACACCTCTGTTTTCTTCCAAAAATGTGGATGTGTCCACGTTGCGCTTTGGGGCATTTCCTGTCGCGGGCGCTAGGCCTACCCACACAAGTGAGGTATCATTTTTATCGGGAGACTTGGGGGAACGCTGGGTGGAAAGAAATTTGTGGCTCCTCTCAGATTCCAGAACTTTTTGCCACAGAAATGTGTGGAACATGTGTTTTTTTAGCCAAATTTTGAGGTTGCAAAGGATTCTGGGTAACAGAACCTGGTCCGAGCCCCGCAAGTCACCCCTCCTTGGATTCCCCTAGGTCTCTAGTTTTCAGAAATGCACAGGTTTGGTAGGTTTCCCTAGGTGCCGGCTGAGCTAGCGGCCAAAATCTACAGGTAGGCACTTCGCAAAAAACACCTCTGTTTTCTTCCAAAAATTTGGATGTGTTCACGTTGCGCTTTGGGGCGTTTCCTGTCGCGAGCGCTAGGCCTACCCACACAAGTGAGGTATCATTTTTATCGGGAGACTTAGGGGAATGCTTGGTGGAAGGAAATTTGTGGCTCCTCTCAGATTCCAGAACTTTCTGCCACAGAAATGTGAGGAACATGTGTTTTGTTAGCCAAATTTTGAGGTTTGCAAAGGATTCTGGGTAACAGAACCTGGTCCGAGACCTGCAAGTCACCCCTCCTTGGATTCCCCTAGGTCTCTAGTTTTCAGAAATGCACAGGTTTGGTAGGTTTCCCTAGGTGCCGGCTGAGCTAGAGGCCAAAATCTACAGGTAGGCACTTCGCAAAAAACACCTCTGTTTTCTTCCAAAAATTTGGATGTGTCCACGTTGCGCTTTGGGGCGTTTCCTGTCGCGGGCACTAGGCCTACCCACACAAGTGAGGTATCATTTTTATCGGGAGACTTGGGGGAACGCTGGGTGGAAGGAAATTTGTGGCTCCTCTCAGATTCCAGAACTTTCTGCCACAGAAATGTGAGGAACATGTGTTTTTTTAGCCAAATGTTGAGGTTTGCAAAGCATTCTGGGTAACAGAACCTGGTCCGAGCCCCACAAGTCACCCCTCCTTGGATTCCCCTAGGTCTCTAGTTTTCAGAAATGCACAGGTTTGGTAGGTTTCCCTACGTGCCGGCTGAGCTAGAGGCCAAAATCTACAGGTAGGCACTTTGCAAAAAACACCTCTGTTTTCTTCCAAAAATTTGGATGTGTCCACGTTGCGCTTTCGGGCGTTTCCTGTCGCGGGCGCTAGGCCTACCCACACAAGTGAGGTATCATTTTTATCAGGAGACTTGGGGGAACGCTGGGTGGAAGGAAATTTGTGGCTCCTCTCAGATTCCAGAACTTTCTGCCACAGAAATGTGAGGAACATGTGTTTTTTTAGCCAAATGTTGAGGTTTGCAAAGCATTCTGGGTAACAGAACCTGGTCCGAGCCCCACAAGTCACCCCTCCTTGGATTCCCCTAGGTCTCTAGTTTTCAGAAATGCACAGGTTTGGTAGGTTTCCCTACGTGCCGGCTGAGCTAGAGGCCAAAATCTACAGGTAGGCACTTTGCAAAAAACACCTCTGTTTTCTTCCAAAAATTTGGATGTGCCCACGTTGCGCTTTGGGGCGTTTCCTGTCGTGGACGCTAGGCCTACCCACACAAGTGAGGTATCATTTTTATCGGGAGACTTGGGGGAACGCTGGGTGGAAAGAAATTTGTGGCTCCTCTCAGATTCCAGAACTTTCTGCCACAGAAATGTATGGAACATGTGTTTTTTTAGCCAAATTTTGAGGTTTGCAAAGGATTCTGGGTAACATGACCTGGTCCGAGCACCACAAGTCACCCCTCCTTGGATTCCCCTAGGTCTCTAGTTTTCAGAAATGCGTCAGGTTTGGTAGGTTTCCCTAGGTGCCGGCTGAGCTAGAGGCCAAAATCTACAGGTAGGCACTTCGCAAAAAACACCTCTGTTTTCTTCCAAAAATGTGGATGTGTCCACGTTGCGCTTTGGGGCATTTCCTGTCGCGGGCGCTAGGCCTACCCACACAAGTGAGGTATCATTTTTATCGGGAGACTTGGGGGAACGCTGGGTGGAAAGAAATTTGTGGCTCCTCTCAGATTCCAGAACTTTTTGCCACAGAAATGTGTGGAACATGTGTTTTTTTAGCCATATTTTGAGGTTGCAAAGGATTCTGGGTAACAGAACCTGGTCCGAGCCCCGCAAGTCACCCCTCCTTGGATTCCCCTAGGTCTCTAGTTTTCAGAAATGCACAGGTTTGGTAGGTTTCCCTAGGTGCCGGCTGAGCTAGCGGCCAAAATCTACAGGTAGGCACTTCGCAAAAAACACCTCTGTTTTCTTCCAAAAATTTGGATGTGTTCACGTTGCGCTTTGGGGCGTTTCCTGTCGCGGGCGCTAGGCCTACCCACACAAGTGAGGTATCATTTTTATCGGGAGACTTAGGGGAACGCTTGGTGGAAGGAAATTTGTGGCTCCTCTCAGATTCCAGAACTTTCTGCCACAGAAATGTGAGGAACATGTGTTTTGTTAGCCAAATTTTGAGGTTTGCAAAGGATTCTGGGTAACAGAACCTGGTCCGAGACCTGCAAGTCACCCCTCCTTGGATTCCCCTAGGTGTCTAGTTTTCAGAAATGCACAGGTTTGGTAGGTTTCCCTAGGTGCCGGCTGAGCTAGAGGCCAAAATCTACAGGTAGGCACTTCGCAAAAAACACCTCTGTTTTCTTCCAAAAATTTGGATGTGTCCACGTTGCGCTTTGGGGCGTTTCCTGTCGCGGGCACTAGGCCTACCCACACAAGTGAGGTATCATTTTTATCGAGAGACTTGGGGGAACGCTGGGTGGAAGGAAATTTGTGGCTCCTCTCAGATTCCAGAACTTTCTGCCACAGAAATGTGAGGAACATGTGTTTTTTTAGCCAAATGTTGAGGTTTGCAAAGCATTCTGGGTAACAGAACCTGGTCCGAGCCCCACAAGTCACCCCTCCTTGGATTCCCCTAGGTCTCTAGTTTTCAGAAATGCACAGGTTTGGTAGGTTTCCCTACGTGCCGGCTGAGCTAGAGGCCAAAATCTACAGGTAGGCACTTTGCAAAAAACACCTCTGTTTTCTTCCAAAAATTTGGATGTGCCCACGTTGCGCTTTGGGGCGTTTCCTGTCGTGGACGCTAGGCCTACCCACACAAGTGAGGTATCATTTTTATCGGGAGACTTGGGGGAACGCTGGGTGGAAAGAAATTTGTGGCTCCTCTCAGATTCCAGAACTTTCTGCCACAGAAATGTATGGAACATGTGTTTTTTTAGCCAAATTTTGAGGTTTGCAAAGGATTCTGTGTAACATGACCTGGTCCGAGCATCACAAGTCACCCCTCCTTGGATTCCCCTAGGTCTCTAGTTTTCAGAAATGCACAGGTTTGGTAGGTTTCCCTAGGTGCCGGCTGAGCTAGAGGCCAAAATCTACAGGTAGGCTGTTCGCAAAAAACACCTCTGTTTTCTTCCAAAAATTTGGATGTGTCCACGTTGCGCTTTGGGGCGTTTCCTGTCGCGGGCGCTAGGCCTACCCACACAAGTGAGGTATCATTTTTATCGGGAGACTTGGTGGAACGCTGGGTGGAAGGAAATTTGTGGCTCCTCTCAGATTCCAGAACTTTCTGCTACATTAATGTGAGGAACATATGTTTTTTTAGCCAAATTTTGAGGTTTGCAAAGGATTCTGGGTAACAGAACCTGGTCCGAGCCCCGCAAGTCACCCCTCCTTGGATTCCCCTAGGTCTCTAGTTTTCAGAAATGCACAGGTTTGGTAGGTTTCCCTAGGTGCCGGCTGAGTTAGAGGCCAAAATTTACAGGTAGGCACTTCGCAAAAAACACCTCTGTTTTCTTCCCAAAATTTGGATGTGTCCACGTTGCGCTTTGGGGCGTTTCCTGTTGCGGGCGCTAGGCCTACCCACACAAGTGAGGTATCATTTTTATCGGGAGACTTGGGAGAACGCTGGGTGGAAGGAAATTTGTGGCTCCTCTCAGATTCCAGAACATTTCTTCCACAGAAATGTGGGGAATATGTGTTTTTTTAGCCAAATTTTGAGGTTTGCAAAGGATTCTGGGTAACAGAACCTGGTCCGAGCCCCGCAAGTCACCCCTCCTTGGATTCCTCTAGGTCTCTAGTTTTCAGAAATGCACAGGTTTGGTAGGTTTCCCTAGGTGCCGGCTGAGCTAGAGGCCAAAATCTACAGGTAGGCACTTCGCAAAAAACACCTCTGTTTTCTTCCAAAAATGTGGATGTGTCCACGTTGCGCTTTGGGGCGTTTCCTGTCGCGGGCGCTAGGCCTACCCACACAAGTGAGGTATCATTTTTATCGGGAGACTTGGGGGAACGCTGGGTGGAAGGAAATTTGTGGCTCCTCTCAGATTCCAGAACTTTCTGCCACAGAAATGTGAGGAACATGTGTTTTTTTAGCCAAATTTTGAGGTTTGCAAAGGATTCTGGGTAACAGAACCTGGTCCGAGCCCCGCAAGTCACCCCTCCTTAGATTCCCCTAGGTCTCTAGTTTTCAGAAATGCACAGGTTTGGTAGGTTTCCCTAGGTGCCGGCTGAGCTAGAGGCCAAAATCTACAGGTAGGCACTTCGCAAAAAACACCTCTGTTTTCTTCCAAAAATTTGGATGTGTCCACGTTGCGCTTTGGGGCGTTTCCTGTCGCGGGCGCTAGGCCTACCCACACAAGTGAGGTATCATTTTTATCGGGAGACTTGGGGGAACGCTGGGTGGAAGGAAATTTGTGGCTCCTCTCAGATTCCAGAACTTTCTGCCACAGAAATGTGAGGAACATGGGTTTTTTTAGCCAAATGTTGAGGTTTGCAAAGCATTCTGGGTAACAGAACCTGGTCCGAGCCCCGCAAGTCACCCCTCCTTGGATTCCCCTAGGTCGCTAGTTTTCAGAAATGCACAGGTTTGGTAGGTTTCCCTAGGTGCCGGCTGAGCTAGAGGCCAAAATCTACAGGTAGGCACTTCGCAAAAAACACCTCTGTTTTCTTCCCAAAATTTGGATGTGTCCACGTTGCGCTTTGGGGCGTTTCATGTTGCGGGCGCTAGGCCTACCCACACAAGTGAGGTATCATTTTTATCGGGAGACTTGGGAGAACGCTGGGTGGAAGGAAATTTGTGGCTCCTCTCAGATTCCAGAACATTTCTGCCACAGAAATGTGAGGAACATGTGTTTTTTTAGCCAAATTTTGAGGTTTGCAAAGGATTCTGGGTAACAGAACCTGGTCCGAGCCCCGCAAGTCACCCCTCCTTGGATTCCCCTAGGTCTCTAGTTTTCAGAAATGCACAGGTTTGGTAGGTTTCCCTAGGTGCCGGCTGAGCTAGAGGCCAAAATCTACAGGTAGGCACTTCGCAAAAAACACCTCTGTTTTCTTCCAAAAATGTGGATGTGTCCACGTTGCGCTTTGGGGCGTTTCCTGTTGCGGGCGCTAGGCCTACCCACACAAGTGAGGTATCATTTTTATAGGGAGACTTGGGGGAACGCTGGGTGGAAGGAAATTTGTGGCTCCTCTCAGATTCCAGAACTTTCTGCCACAGAAATGTGAGGAACATGTGTTTTTTTAGCCAAATTTTGAGGTTTGCAAAGGATTCTGGGTAACAGAACCTGGTCCGAGCCCCCAAGTCACCCCTCCTTAGATTCCCCTAGGTCTCTAGTTTTCAGAAATGCACAGGTTTGGTAGGTTTCCCTAGGTGCCGGCTGAGCTAGAGGCCAAAATCTACAGGTAGGCACTTCGCAAAAAACACCTCTGTTTTCTTCCAAAAATGTGGATGTGTCCACGTTGCGCTTTGGGGCGTTTCCTGTTGCGGGCGCTAGGCCTACCCACACAAGTGAGGTATCATTTTTATCGGGAGACTCTGGGGAACGCTGGGTGGAAGGAAATTTGTGGCTCCTCTCAGATTCCAGAACTTTCTGCCACAGAAATGTGAGGAACATGTGTTTTTTTAGCCAAATTTTGAGGTTTGCAAAGGATTCTGGGTAACAGAACCTGGTCCGAGCCCCGCAAGTCACCCCTCCTTGGATTCCCCTAGGTCTCTAGTTTTCAGAAATGCACAGGTTTGGTAGGTTTCCCTAGGTGCCGGCTGAGCTAGAGGCCAAAATCTAGTGGTAAGCACTTCGCAAAAAACACCTCTGTTTTCTTCCAAAAATTTGGATGTGTCCACGTTGCGCTTTGGGGCGTTTCCTGTCGCGGGCGCTAAGCCTACCCACACAAGTGAGGTATCATTTTTATCGGGAGACTTGGGGGAACGCTGGGTGGAAGGAAATTTGTCGCTCCTCTCAGATTCCAGAACTTTCTGCCACAGAAATGTGTGGAACATGTGTTTTTTTCAGCCAAATTTTGAGGTTTGCAAAGGATTCTGGGTAACAGAACCTGGTCCGAGCCCCGCAAGTCACCCCTCCATGGATTCCCCTATGTCTCTAGTTTTCAGAAATGCACAGGTTTGGTAGGTTTCCCTAGGTGCCGGCTGAGCTAGAGGCCAAAATCTACAGGTAGGCACTTTGCAAAAAACACCTCTGTTTTCTTCCAAAAATTTGGATGTGCCCACGTTGCGCTTTGGGGCGTTTCCTGTCGCGGGCGCTAGGCCTACCCACGCAAGTGAGGTATCATTTTTATCGGGAGACTTGGGGGAACGCTGGGTGGAAAGAAATTTGTGGCTCCTCTCAGATTCCAGAACTTTCTGCCACAGAAATGTGTGGAACATGTGTTTTTTTAGCCAAATTTTGAGGTTGCAAAGGATTCTGGGTAACAGAACCTGGTCCGAGCCCCACATGTCACCCCTCCTTGGATTCCCCTAGGTCTCTAGTTTTCAGAAATGCACAGGTTTGGTAGGTTTCCCTAGGTGCCGGCTGAGCTAGCGGCCAAAATCTACAGGTAGGCACTTCGCAAAAAACACCTCTGTTTTCTTCCAAAAATTTGGATGTGTCCACGTTGCGCTTTCGGGCGTTTCCTGTCGCGGGCGCTAGGCCTACCCACACAAGTGAGGTATCATTTTTATCAGGAGACTTGGGGGAACGCTGGGTGGAAGGAAATTTGTGGCTCCTCTCAGATTCCAGAACTTTCTGCCACAGAAATGTGAGGAACATGTGTTTTTTTAGCCAAATGTTGAGGTTTGCAAAGCATTCTGGGTAACAGAACCTGGTCCGAGCCCCACAAGTCACCCCTCCTTGGATTCCCCTAGGTCTCTAGTTTTCAGAAATGCACAGGTTTGGTAGGTTTCCCTACGTGCCGGCTGAGCTAGAGGCCAAAATCTACAGGTAGGCACTTTGCAAAAAACACCTCTGTTTTCTTCCAAAAATTTGGATGTGCCCACGTTGCGCTTTGGGGCGTTTCCTGTCGTGGACGCTAGGCCTACCCACACAAGTGAGGTATCATTTTTATCGGGAGACTTGGGGGAACGCTGGGTGGAAAGAAATTTGTGGCTCCTCTCAGATTCCAGAACTTTCTGCCACAGAAATGTATGGAACATGTGTTTTTTTAGCCAAATTTTGAGGTTTGCAAAGGATTCTGGGTAACATGACCTGGTCCGAGCACCACAAGTCACCCCTCCTTGGATTCCCCTAGGTCTCTAGTTTTCAGAAATGCGTCAGGTTTGGTAGGTTTCCCTAGGTGCCGGCTGAGCTAGAGGCCAAAATCTACAGGTAGGCACTTCGCAAAAAACACCTCTGTTTTCTTCCAAAAATGTTGATGTGTCCACGTTGCGCTTTGGGGCATTTCCTGTCGCGGGCGCTAGGCCTACCCACACAAGTGAGGTATCATTTTTATCGGGAGACTTGGGGGAACGCTGGGTGGAAAGAAATTTGTGGCTCCTCTCAGATTCTAAAACTTTTTGCCACAGAAATGTGTGGAACATGTGTTTTTTTAGCCAAATTTTGAGGTTGCAAAGGATTCTGGGTAACAGAACCTGGTCCGAGCCCCGCAAGTCACCCCTCCTTGGATTCCCCTAGGTCTCTAGTTTTCAGAAATGCACAGGTTTGGTAGGTTTCCCTAGGTGCCGGCTGAGCTAGCGGCCAAAATCTACAGGTAGGCACTTCGCAAAAAACACCTCTGTTTTCTTCCAAAAATTTGGATGTGTTCACGTTGCGCTTTGGGGCGTTTCCTGTCGCGGGCGCTAGGCCTACCCACACAAGTGAGGTATCATTTTTATCGGGAGACTTGGGGGAACGCTTGGTGGAAGGAAATTTGTGGCTCCTCTCAGATTCCAGAACTTTCTGCCACAGAAATGTGAGGAACATGTGTTTTGTTAGCCAAATTTTGAGGTTTGCAAAGGATTCTGGGTAACAAAACCTGGTCCGAGACCTGCAAGTCACCCCTCCTTGGATTCCCCTAGGTCTCTAGTTTTCAGAAATGCACAGGTTTGGTAGGTTTCCCTAGGTGCCGGCTGAGCTAGAGGCCAAAATCTACAGGTAGGCACTTCGCAAAAAACACCTCTGTTTTCTTCCAAAAATTTGGATGTGTCCACGTTGCGCTTTGGGGCGTTTCCTGTCGCGGGCACTAGGCCTACCCACACAAGTGAGGTATCATTTTTATAGGGAGACTTGGGGGAACGCTGGGTGGAAGGAAATTTGTGGCTCCTCTCAGATTCCAGAACTTTCTGCCACAGAAATGTGAGGAACATGTGTTTTTTTAGCCAAATGTTGAGGTTTGCAAAGCATTCTGGGTAACAGAACCTGGTCCGAGCCCCACAAGTCACCCCTCCTTGGATTCCCCTAGGTCTCTAGTTTTCAGAAATGCACAGGTTTGGTAGGTTTCCCTACGTGCCGGCTGAGCTAGAGGCCAAAATCTACAGGTAGGCACTTTGCAAAAAACACCTCTGTTTTCTTCCAAAAATTTGGATGTGCCCACGTTGCGCTTTGGGGCGTTTCCTGTCGTGGACGCTAGGCCTACCCACACAAGTGAGGTATCATTTTTATCGGGAGACTTGGGGGAACGCTGGGTGGAAAGAAATTTGTGGCTCCTCTCAGATTCCAGAACTTTCTGCCACAGAAATGTATGGAACATGTGTTTTTTTAGCCAAATTTTGAGGTTTGCAAAGGATTCTGTGTAACATGACCTGGTCCGAGCACCACAAGTCACCCCTCCTTGGATTCCCCTAGGTCTCTAGTTTTCAGAAATGCACAGGTTTGGTAGGTTTCCCTAGGTGCCGGCTGAGCTAGAGGCCAAAATCTACAGGTAGGCAGTTCGCAAAAAACACCTCTGTTTTCTTCCAAAAATTTGGATGTGTCCACGTTGCGCTTTGGGGCGTTTCCTGTCGCGGGCGCTAGGCCTACCCACACAAGTGAGGTATCATTTTTATCGGGAGACTTGGTGGAACGCTGGGTGGAAGGAAATTTGTGGCTCCTCTCAGATTCCAGAACTTTCTGCTACATTAATGTGAGGAACATATGTTTTTTTAGCCAAATTTTGAGGTTTGCAAAGGATTCTGGGTAACAGAACCTGGTCCGAGCCCCGCAAGTCACCCCTCCTTGGATTCCCCTAGGTCTCTAGTTTTCAGAAATGCACAGGTTTGGTAGGTTTCCCTAGGTGCCGGCTGAGTTAGAGGCCAAAATTTACAGGTAGGCACTTCGCAAAAAACACCTCTGTTTTCTTCCCAAAATTTGGATGTGTCCACGTTGCGCTTTGGGGCGTTTCCTGTTGCGGGCGCTAGGCCTACCCACACAAGTGAGGTATCATTTTTATCGGGAGACTTGGGAGAACGCTGGGTGGAAGGAAATTTGTGGCTCCTCTCAGATTCCAGAACATTTCTTCCACAGAAATGTGGGGAAGATGTGTTTTTTTAGCCAAATTTTGAGGTTTGCAAAGGATTCTGGGTAACAGAACCTGGTCCGAGCCCCGCAAGTCACCCCTCCTTGGATTCCTCTAGGTCTCTAGTTTTCAGAAATGCACAGGTTTGGTAGGTTTCCCTAGGTGCCGGCTGAGCTAGAGGCCAAAATCTACAGGTAGGCACTTCGCAAAAAACACCTCTGTTTTCTTCCAAAAATGTGGATGTGTCCACGTTGCGCTTTGGGGCGTTTCCTGTCGCGGGCGCTAGGCCTACCCACACAAGTGAGGTATCATTTTTATCGGGAGACTTGGGGGAACGCTGGGTGGAAGGAAATTTGTGGCTCCTCTCAGATTCCAGAACTTTCTGCCACAGAAATGTGAGGAACATGTGTTTTTTTAGCCAAATTTTGAGGTTTGCAAAGGATTCTGGGTAACAGAACCTGGTCCGAGCCCCGCAAGTCACCCCTCCTTAGATTCCCCTAGGTCTCTAGTTTTCAGAAATGCACAGGTTTGGTAGGTTTCCCTAGGTGCCGGCTGAGCTAGAGGCCAAAATCTACAGGTAGGCAGTTCGCAAAAAACACCTCTGTTTTCTTCCAAAAATTTGGATGTGTCCACGTTGCGCTTTGGGGCGTTTCCTGTCGCGGGCGCTAGGCCTACCCACACAAGTGAGGTATCATTTTTATCGGGAGACTTGGTGGAACGCTGGGTGGAAGGAAATTTGTGGCTCCTCTCAGATTCCAGAACTTTCTGCTACATTAATGTGAGGAACATATGTTTTTTTAGCCAAATTTTGAGGTTTGCAAAGGATTCTGGGTAACAGAACCTGGTCCGAGCCCCGCAAGTCACCCCTCCTTGGATTCCCCTAGGTCTCTAGTTTTCAGAAATGCACAGGTTTGGTAGGTTTCCCTAGGTGCCGGCTGAGTTAGAGGCCAAAATTTACAGGTAGGCACTTCGCAAAAAACACCTCTGTTTTCTTCCCAAAATTTGGATGTGTCCACGTTGCGCTTTGGGGCGTTTCCTGTTGCGGGCGCTAGGCCTACCCACACAAGTGAGGTATCATTTTTATCGGGAGACTTGGGAGAACGCTGGGTGGAAGGAAATTTGTGGCTCCTCTCAGATTCCAGAACATTTCTTCCACAGAAATGTGGGGAAGATGTGTTTTTTTAGCCAAATTTTGAGGTTTGCAAAGGATTCTGGGTAACAGAACCTGGTCCGAGCCCCGCAAGTCACCCCTCCTTGGATTCCTCTAGGTCTCTAGTTTTCAGAAATGCACAGGTTTGGTAGGTTTCCCTAGGTGCCGGCTGAGCTAGAGGCCAAAATCTACAGGTAGGCACTTCGCAAAAAACACCTCTGTTTTCTTCCAAAAATGTGGATGTGTCCACGTTGCGCTTTGGGGCGTTTCCTGTCGCGGGCGCTAGGCCTACCCACACAAGTGAGGTATCATTTTTATCGGGAGACTTGGGGGAACGCTGGGTGGAAGGAAATTTGTGGCTCCTCTCAGATTCCAGAACTTTCTGCCACAGAAATGTGAGGAACATGTGTTTTTTTAGCCAAATTTTGAGGTTTGCAAAGGATTCTGGGTAACAGAACCTGGTCCGAGCCCCGCAAGTCACCCCTCCTTAGATTCCCCTAGGTCTCTAGTTTTCAGAAATGCACAGGTTTGGTAGGTTTCCCTAGGTGCCGGCTGAGCTAGAGGCCAAAATCTACAGGTAGGCACTTCGCAAAAAACACCTCTGTTTTCTTCCAAAAATTTGGATGTGTCCACGTTGCGCTTTGGGGCGTTTCCTGTCGCGGGCGCTAGGCCTACCCACACAAGTGAGGTATCATTTTTATCGGGAGACTTGGGGGAACGCTGGGTGGAAGGAAATTTGTGGCTCCTCTCAGATTCCAGAACTTTCTGCCACAGAAATGTGAGGAACATGGGTTTTTTTAGCCAAATGTTGAGGTTTGCAAAGCATTCTGGGTAACAGAACCTGGTCCGAGCCCCGCAAGTCACCCCTCCTTGGATTCCCCTAGGTCGCTAGTTTTCAGAAATGCACAGGTTTGGTAGGTTTCCCTAGGTGCCGGCTGAGCTAGAGGCCAAAATCTACAGGTAGGCACTTCGCAAAAAACACCTCTGTTTTCTTCCCAAAATTTGGATGTGTCCACGTTGCGCTTTGGGGCGTTTCCTGTTGCGGGCGCTAGGCCTACCCACACAAGTGAGGTATCATTTTTATCGGGAGACTTGGGAGAACGCTGGGTGGAAGGAAATTTGTGGCTCCTCTCAGATTCCAGAACATTTCTGCCACAGAAATGTGAGGAACATGTGTTTTTTTAGCCAAATTTTGAGGTTTGCAAAGGATTCTGGGTAACAGAACCTGGTCCGAGCCCCGCAAGTCACCCCTCCTTGGATTCCCCTAGGTCTCTAGTTTTCAGAAATGCACAGGTTTGGTAGGTTTCCCTAGGTGCCGGCTGAGCTAGAGGCCAAAATCTACAGGTAGGCACTTCGCAAAAAACACCTCTGTTTTCTTCCAAAAATGTGGATGTGTCCACGTTGCGCTTTGGGGCGTTTCCTGTTGCGGGCGCTAGGCCTACCCACACAAGTGAGGTATCATTTTTATAGGGAGACTTGGGGGAACGCTGGGTGGAAGGAAATTTGTGGCTCCTCTCAGATTCCAGAACTTTCTGCCACAGAAATGTGAGGAACATGTGTTTTTTTAGCAAAATTTTGAGGTTTGCAAAGGATTCTGGGTAACAGAACCTGGTCCGAGCCCCGCAAGTCACCCCTCCTTAGATTCCCCTAGGTCTCTAGTTTTCAGAAATGCACAGGTTTGGTAGGTTTCCCTAGGTGCCGGCTGAGCTAGAGGCCAAAATCTACAGGTAGGCACTTCGCAAAAAACACCTCTGTTTTCTTCCAAAAATGTGGATGTGTCCACGTTGCGCTTTGGGGCGTTTCCTGTTGCGGGCGCTAGGCCTACCCACACAAGTGAGGTATCATTTTTATCGGGAGACTTGGGGGAACGCTGGGTGGAAGGAAATTTGTGGCTCCTCTCAGATTCCAGAACTTGCTGCCACAGAAATGTGAGGAACATGTGTTTTTTTAGCCAAATTTTGAGGTTTGCAAAGGATTCTGGGTAACAGAACCTGGTCCGAGCCCCGCAAGTCACCCCTCCTTGGATTCCCCTAGGTCTCTAGTTTTCAGAAATGCACAGGTTTGGTAGGTTTCCCTAGGTGCCGGCTGAGCTAGAGGCCAAAATCTAGTGGTAAGCACTTCGCAAAAAACACCTCTGTTTTCTTCCAAAAATTTGGATGTGTCCACGTTGCGCTTTGGGGCGTTTCCTGTCGCGGGCGCTAAGCCTACCCACACAAGTGAGGTATCATTTTTATCGGGAGACTTGGGGGAACGCTGGGTGGAAGGAAATTTGTCGCTCCTCTCAGATTCCAGAACTTTCTGCCACAGAAATGTGTGGAACATGTGTTTTTTTCAGCCAAATTTTGAGGTTTGCAAAGGATTCTGGGTAACAGAACCTGGTCCGAGCCCCGCAAGTCACCCCTCCATGGATTCCCCTATGTCTCTAGTTTTCAGAAATGCACAGGTTTGGTAGGTTTCCCTAGGTGCCGGCTGAGCTAGAGGCCAAAATCTACAGGTAGGCACTTTGCAAAAAACACCTCTGTTTTCTTCCAAAAATTTGGATATGCCCACGTTGCGCTTTGGGGCGTTTCCTGTCGCGGGCGCTAGGCCTACCCACGCAAGTGAGGTATCATTTTTATCGGGAGACTTGGGGGAACGCTGGGTGGAAAGAAATTTGTGGCTCCTCTCAGATTCCAGAACTTTCTGCCACAGAAATGTGTGGAACATGTGTTTTTTTAGCCAAATTTTGAGGTTGCAAAGGATTCTGGGTAACAGAACCTGGTCCGAGCCCCACATGTCACCCCTCCTTGGATTCCCCTAGGTCTCTAGTTTTCAGAAATGCACAGGTTTGGTAGGTTTCCCTAGGTGCCGGCTGAGCTAGCGGCCAAAATCTACAGGTAGGCACTTCGCAAAAAACACCTCTGTTTTCTTCCAAAAATTTGGATGTGTCCACGTTGCGCTTTCGGGCGTTTCCTGTCGCGGGCGCTAGGCCTACCCACACAAGTGAGGTATCATTTTTATCAGGAGACTTGGGGGAACGCTGGGTGGAAGGAAATTTGTGGCTCCTCTCAGATTCCAGAACTTTCTGCCACAGAAATGTGAGGAACATGTGTTTTTTTAGCCAAATGTTGAGGTTTGCAAAGCATTCTGGGTAACAGAACCTGGTCCGAGCCCCACAAGTCACCCCTCCTTGGATTCCCCTAGGTCTCTAGTTTTCAGAAATGCACAGGTTTGGTAGGTTTCCCTACGTGCCGGCTGAGCTAGAGGCCAAAATCTACAGGTAGGCACTTTGCAAAAAACACCTCTGTTTTCTTCCAAAAATTTGGATGTGCCCACGTTGCGCTTTGGGGCGTTTCCTGTCGTGGACGCTAGGCCTACCCACACAAGTGAGGTATCATTTTTATCGGGAGACTTGGGGGAACGCTGGGTGGAAAGAAATTTGTGGCTCCTCTCAGATTCCAGAACTTTCTGCCACAGAAATGTATGGAACATGTGTTTTTTTAGCCAAATTTTGAGGTTTGCAAAGGATTCTGGGTAACATGACCTGGTCCGAGCACCACAAGTCACCCCTCCTTGGATTCCCCTAGGTCTCTAGTTTTCAGAAATGCGTCAGGTTTGGTAGGTTTCCCTAGGTGCCGGCTGAGCTAGAGGCCAAAATCTACAGGTAGGCACTTCGCAAAAAACACCTCTGTTTTCTTCCAAAAATGTTGATGTGTCCACGTTGCGCTTTGGGGCATTTCCTGTCGCGGGCGCTAGGCCTACCCACACAAGTGAGGTATCATTTTTATCGGGAGACTTGGGGGAACGCTGGGTGGAAAGAAATTTGTGGCTCCTCTCAGATTCTAAAACTTTTTGCCACAGAAATGTGTGGAACATGTGTTTTTTTAGCCAAATTTTGAGGTTGCAAAGGATTCTGGGTAACAGAACCTGGTCCGAGCCCCGCAAGTCACCCCTCCTTGGATTCCCCTAGGTCTCTAGTTTTCAGAAATGCACAGGTTTGGTAGGTTTCCCTAGGTGCCGGCTGAGCTAGCGGCCAAAATCTACAGGTAGGCACTTCGCAAAAAACACCTCTGTTTTCTTTCAAAAATTTGGATGTGTTCACGTTGCGCTTTGGGGCGTTTCCTGTCGCGGGCGCTAGGCCTACCCACACAAGTGAGGTATCATTTTTATCGGGAGACTTGGGGGAACGCTTGGTGGAAGGAAATTTGTGGCTCCTCTCAGATTCCAGAACTTTCTGCCACAGAAATGTGAGGAACATGTGTTTTGTTAGCCAAATTTTGAGGTTTGCAAAGGATTCTGGGTAACAAAACCTGGTCCGAGACCTGCAAGTCACCCCTCCTTGGATTCCCCTAGGTCTCTAGTTTTCAGAAATGCACAGGTTTGGTAGGTTTCCCTAGGTGCCGGCTGAGCTAGAGGCCAAAATCTACAGGTAGGCACTTCGCAAAAAACACCTCTGTTTTCTTCCAAAAATTTGGATGTGTCCACGTTGCGCTTTGGGGCGTTTCCTGTCGCGGGCACTAGGCCTACCCACACAAGTGAGGTATCATTTTTATAGGGAGACTTGGGGGAACGCTGGGTGGAAGGAAATTTGTGGCTCCTCTCAGATTCCAGAACTTTCTGCCACAGAAATGTGAGGAACATGTGTTTTTTTAGCCAAATGTTGAGGTTTGCAAAGCATTCTGGGTAACAGAACCTGGTCCGAGCCCCACAAGTCACCCCTCCTTGGATTCCCCTAGGTCTCTAGTTTTCAGAAATGCACAGGTTTGGTAGGTTTCCCTACGTGCCGGCTGAGCTAGAGGCCAAAATCTACAGGTAGGCACTTTGCAAAAAACACCTCTGTTTTCTTCCAAAAATTTGGATGTGCCCACGTTGCGCTTTGGGGCGTTTCCTGTCGTGGACGCTAGGCCTACCCACACAAGTGAGGTATCATTTTTATCGGGAGACTTGGGGGAACGCTGGGTGGAAAGAAATTTGTGGCTCCTCTCAGATTCCAGAACTTTCTGCCACAGAAATGTATGGAACATGTGTTTTTTTAGCCAAATTTTGAGGTTTGCAAAGGATTCTGTGTAACATGACCTGGTCCGAGCACCACAAGTCACCCCTCCTTGGATTCCCCTAGGTCTCTAGTTTTCAGAAATGCACAGGTTTGGTAGGTTTCCCTAGGTGCCGGCTGAGCTAGAGGCCAAAATCTACAGGTAGGCAGTTCGCAAAAAACACCTCTGTTTTCTTCCAAAAATTTGGATGTGTCCACGTTGCGCTTTGGGGCGTTTCCTGTCGCGGGCGCTAGGCCTACCCACACAAGTGAGGTATCATTTTTATCGGGAGACTTGGTGGAACGCTGGGTGGAAGGAAATTTGTGGCTCCTCTCAGATTCCAGAACTTTCTGCTACATTAATGTGAGGAACATATGTTTTTTTAGCCAAATTTTGAGGTTTGCAAAGGATTCTGGGTAACAGAACCTGGTCCGAGCCCCGCAAGTCACCCCTCCTTGGATTCCCCTAGGTCTCTAGTTTTCAGAAATGCACAGGTTTGGTAGGTTTCCCTAGGTGCCGGCTGAGTTAGAGGCCAAAATTTACAGGTAGGCACTTCGCAAAAAACACCTCTGTTTTCTTCCCAAAATTTGGATGTGTCCACGTTGCGCTTTGGGGCGTTTCCTGTTGCGGGCGCTAGGCCTACCCACACAAGTGAGGTATCATTTTTATCGGGAGACTTGGGAGAACGCTGGGTGGAAGGAAATTTGTGGCTCCTCTCAGATTCCAGAACATTTCTTCCACAGAAATGTGGGGAAGATGTGTTTTTTTAGCCAAATTTTGAGGTTTGCAAAGGATTCTGGGTAACAGAACCTGGTCCGAGCCCCGCAAGTCACCCCTCCTTGGATTCCTCTAGGTCTCTAGTTTTCAGAAATGCACAGGTTTGGTAGGTTTCCCTAGGTGCCGGCTGAGCTAGAGGCCAAAATCTACAGGTAGGCACTTCGCAAAAAACACCTCTGTTTTCTTCCAAAAATGTGGATGTGTCCACGTTGCGCTTTGGGGCGTTTCCTGTCGCGGGCGCTAGGCCTACCCACACAAGTGAGGTATCATTTTTATCGGGAGACTTGGGGGAACGCTGGGTGGAAGGAAATTTGTGGCTCCTCTCAGATTCCAGAACTTTCTGCCACAGAAATGTGAGGAACATGTGTTTTTTTAGCCAAATTTTGAGGTTTGCAAAGGATTCTGGGTAACAGAACCTGGTCCGAGCCCCGCAAGTCACCCCTCCTTAGATTCCCCTAGGTCTCTAGTTTTCAGAAATGCACAGGTTTGGTAGGTTTCCCTAGGTGCCGGCTGAGCTAGAGGCCAAAATCTACAGGTAGGCAGTTCGCAAAAAACACCTCTGTTTTCTTCCAAAAATTTGGATGTGTCCACGTTGCGCTTTGGGGCGTTTCCTGTCGCGGGCGCTAGGCCTACCCACACAAGTGAGGTATCATTTTTATCGGGAGACTTGGTGGAACGCTGGGTGGAAGGAAATTTGTGGCTCCTCTCAGATTCCAGAACTTTCTGCTACATTAATGTGAGGAACATATGTTTTTTTAGCCAAATTTTGAGGTTTGCAAAGGATTCTGGGTAACAGAACCTGGTCCGAGCCCCGCAAGTCACCCCTCCTTGGATTCCCCTAGGTCTCTAGTTTTCAGAAATGCACAGGTTTGGTAGGTTTCCCTAGGTGCCGGCTGAGTTAGAGGCCAAAATTTACAGGTAGGCACTTCGCAAAAAACACCTCTGTTTTCTTCCCAAAATTTGGATGTGTCCACGTTGCGCTTTGGGGCGTTTCCTGTTGCGGGCGCTAGGCCTACCCACACAAGTGAGGTATCATTTTTATCGGGAGACTTGGGAGAACGCTGGGTGGAAGGAAATTTGTGGCTCCTCTCAGATTCCAGAACATTTCTTCCACAGAAATGTGGGGAAGATGTGTTTTTTTAGCCAAATTTTGAGGTTTGCAAAGGATTCTGGGTAACAGAACCTGGTCCGAGCCCCGCAAGTCACCCCTCCTTGGATTCCTCTAGGTCTCTAGTTTTCAGAAATGCACAGGTTTGGTAGGTTTCCCTAGGTGCCGGCTGAGCTAGAGGCCAAAATCTACAGGTAGGCACTTCGCAAAAAACACCTCTGTTTTCTTCCAAAAATGTGGATGTGTCCACGTTGCGCTTTGGGGCGTTTCCTGTCGCGGGCGCTAGGCCTACCCACACAAGTGAGGTATCATTTTTATCGGGAGACTTGGGGGAACGCTGGGTGGAAGGAAATTTGTGGCTCCTCTCAGATTCCAGAACTTTCTGCCACAGAAATGTGAGGAACATGTGTTTTTTTAGCCAAATTTTGAGGTTTGCAAAGGATTCTGGGTAACAGAACCTGGTCCGAGCCCCGCAAGTCACCCCTCCTTAGATTCCCCTAGGTCTCTAGTTTTCAGAAATGCACAGGTTTGGTAGGTTTCCCTAGGTGCCGGCTGAGCTAGAGGCCAAAATCTACAGGTAGGCACTTCGCAAAAAACACCTCTGTTTTCTTCCAAAAATTTGGATGTGTCCACGTTGCGCTTTGGGGCGTTTCCTGTCGCGGGCGCTAGGCCTACCCACACAAGTGAGGTATCATTTTTATCGGGAGACTTGGGGGAACGCTGGGTGGAAGGAAATTTGTGGCTCCTCTCAGATTCCAGAACTTTCTGCCACAGAAATGTGAGGAACATGGGTTTTTTTAGCCAAATGTTGAGGTTTGCAAAGCATTCTGGGTAACAGAACCTGGTCCGAGCCCCGCAAGTCACCCCTCCTTGGATTCCCCTAGGTCGCTAGTTTTCAGAAATGCACAGGTTTGGTAGGTTTCCCTAGGTGCCGGCTGAGCTAGAGGCCAAAATCTACAGGTAGGCACTTCGCAAAAAACACCTCTGTTTTCTTCCCAAAATTTGGATGTGTCCACGTTGCGCTTTGGGGCGTTTCCTGTTGCGGGCGCTAGGCCTACCCACACAAGTGAGGTATCATTTTTATCGGGAGACTTGGGAGAACGCTTGGTGGATGGAAATTTGTGGCTCCTCTCAGATTCCAGAACATTTCTGCCACAGAAATGTGAGGAACATGTGTTTTTTTAGCCAAATTTTGAGGTTTGCAAAGGATTCTGGGTAACAGAACCTGGTCCGAGCCCCGCAAGTCACCCCTCCTTGGATTCCCCTAGGTCTCTAGTTTTCAGAAATGCACAGGTTTGGTAGGTTTCCCTAGGTGCCGGCTGAGCTAGAGGCCAAAATCTACAGGTAGGCACTTCGCAAAAAACACCTCTGTTTTCTTCCAAAAATGTGGATGTGTCCACGTTGCGCTTTGGGGCGTTTCCTGTTGCGGGCGCTAGGCCTACCCACACAAGTGAGGTATCATTTTTATAGGGAGACTTGGGGGAACGCTGGGTGGAAGGAAATTTGTGGCTCCTCTCAGATTCCAGAACTTTCTGCCACAGAAATGTGAGGAACATGTGTTTTTTTAGCAAAATTTTGAGGTTTGCAAAGGATTCTGGGTAACAGAACCTGGTCCGAGCCCCGCAAGTCACCCCTCCTTAGATTCCCCTAGGTCTCTAGTTTTCAGAAATGCACAGGTTTGGTAGGTTTCCCTAGGTGCCGGCTGAGCTAGAGGCCAAAATCTACAGGTAGGCACTTCGCAAAAAACACCTCTGTTTTCTTCCAAAAATGTGGATGTGTCCACGTTGCGCTTTGGGGCGTTTCCTGTTGCGGGCGCTAGGCCTACCCACACAAGTGAGGTATCATTTTTATCGGGAGACTTGGGGGAACGCTGGGTGGAAGGAAATTTGTGGCTCCTCTCAGATTCCAGAACTTTCTGCCACAGAAATGTGAGGAACATGTGTTTTTTTAGCCAAATTTTGAGGTTTGCAAAGGATTCTGGGTAACAGAACCTGGTCCGAGCCCCGCAAGTCACCCCTCCTTGGATTCCCCTAGGTCTCTAGTTTTCAGAAATGCACAGGTTTGGTAGGTTTCCCTAGGTGCCGGCTGAGCTAGAGGCCAAAATCTAGTGGTAAGCACTTCGCAAAAAACACCTCTGTTTTCTTCCAAAAATTTGGATGTGTCCACGTTGCGCTTTGGGGCGTTTCCTGTCGCGGGCGCTAAGCCTACCCACACAAGTGAGGTATCATTTTTATCGGGAGACTTGGGGGAACGCTGGGTGGAAGGAAATTTGTCGCTCCTCTCAGATTCCAGAACTTTCTGCCACAGAAATGTGTGGAACATGTGTTTTTTTCAGCCAAATTTTGAGGTTTGCAAAGGATTCTGGGTAACAGAACCTGGTCCGAGCCCCGCAAGTCACCCCTCCATGGATTCCCCTATGTCTCTAGTTTTCAGAAATGCACAGGTTTGGTAGGTTTCCCTAGGTGCCGGCTGAGCTAGAGGCCAAAATCTACAGGTAGGCACTTTGCAAAAAACACCTCTGTTTTCTTCCAAAAATTTGGATGTGCCCACGTTGCGCTTTGGGGCGTTTCCTGTCGCGGGCGCTAGGCCTACCCACGCAAGTGAGGTATCATTTTTATCGGGAGACTTGGGGGAACGCTGGGTGGAAAGAAATTTGTGGCTCCTCTCAGATTCCAGAACTTTCTGCCACAGAAATGTGTGGAACATGTGTTTTTTTAGCCAAATTTTGAGGTTGCAAAGGATTCTGGGTAACAGAACCTGGTCCGAGCCCCACATGTCACCCCTCCTTGGATTCCCCTAGGTCTCTAGTTTTCAGAAATGCACAGGTTTGGTAGGTTTCCCTAGGTGCCGGCTGAGCTAGCGGCCAAAATCTACAGGTAGGCACTTCGCAAAAAACACCTCTGTTTTCTTCCAAAAATTTGGATGTGTCCACGTTGCGCTTTCGGGCGTTTCCTGTCGCGGGCGCTAGGCCTACCCACACAAGTGAGGTATCATTTTTATCAGGAGACTTGGGGGAACGCTGGGTGGAAGGAAATTTGTGGCTCCTCTCAGATTCCAGAACTTTCTGCCACAGAAATGTGAGGAACATGTGTTTTTTTAGCCAAATGTTGAGGTTTGCAAAGCATTCTGGGTAACAGAACCTGGTCCGAGCCCCACAAGTCACCCCTCCTTGGATTCCCCTAGGTCTCTAGTTTTCAGAAATGCACAGGTTTGGTAGGTTTCCCTACGTGCCGGCTGAGCTAGAGGCCAAAATCTACAGGTAGGCACTTTGCAAAAAACACCTCTGTTTTCTTCCAAAAATTTGGATGTGCCCACGTTGCGCTTTGGGGCGTTTCCTGTCGTGGACGCTAGGCCTACCCACACAAGTGAGGTATCATTTTTATCGGGAGACTTGGGGGAACGCTGGGTGGAAAGAAATTTGTGGCTCCTCTCAGATTCCAGAACTTTCTGCCACAGAAATGTATGGAACATGTGTTTTTTTAGCCAAATTTTGAGGTTTGCAAAGGATTCTGGGTAACATGACCTGGTCCGAGCACCACAAGTCACCCCTCCTTGGATTCCCCTAGGTCTCTAGTTTTCAGAAATGCGTCAGGTTTGGTAGGTTTCCCTAGGTGCCGGCTGAGCTAGAGGCCAAAATCTACAGGTAGGCACTTCGCAAAAAACACCTCTGTTTTCTTCCAAAAATGTGGATGTGTCCACGTTGCGCTTTGGGGCATTTCCTGTCGCGGGCGCTAGGCCTACCCACACAAGTGAGGTATCATTTTTATCGGGAGACTTGGGGGAACGCTGGGTGGAAAGAAATTTGTGGCTCCTCTCAGATTCCAAAACTTTTTGCCACAGAAATGTGTGGAACATGTGTTTTTTTAGCCAAATTTTGAGGTTGCAAAGGATTCTGGGTAACAGAACCTGGTCCGAGCCCCGCAAGTCACCCCTCCTTGGATTCCCCTAGGTCTCTAGTTTTCAGAAATGCACAGGTTTGGTAGGTTTCCCTAGGTGCCGGCTGAGCTAGCGGCCAAAATCTACAGGTAGGCACTTCGCAAAAAACACCTCTGTTTTCTTCCAAAAATTTTGATGTGTTCACGTTGCGCTTTGGGGCGTTTCCTGTCGCGGGCGCTAGGCCTACCCACACAAGTGAGGTATCATTTTTATCGGGAGACTTAGGGGAACGCTTGGTGGAAGGAAATTTGTGGCTCCTCTCAGATTCCAGAACTTTCTGCCACAGAAATGTGAGGAACATGTGTTTTGTTAGCCAAATTTTGAGGTTTGCAAAGGATTCTGGGTAACAAAACCTGGTCCGAGACCTGCAAGTCACCCCTCCTTGGATTCCCCTAGGTCTCTAGTTTTCAGAAATGCACAGGTTTGGTAGGTTTCCCTAGGTGCCGGCTGAGCTAGAGGCCAAAATCTACAGGTAGGCACTTCGCAAAAAACACCTCTGTTTTCTTCCAAAAATATGGATGTGTCCACGTTGCGCTTTGGGGCGTTTCCTGTCGCGGGCACTAGGCCTACCCACACAAGTGAGGTATCATTTTTATCGGGAGACTTGGGTGAACGCTGGGTGGAAAGAAATTTGTGGCTCCTCTCAGATTCCAGAACTTTCTGCCACAGAAATGTATGGAACATGTGTTTTTTTAGCCAAATTTTGAGGTTTGCAAAGGATTCTGGGTAACATGACCTGGTCCGAGCACCACAAGTCACCCCTCCTTGGATTCCCCTAGGTCTCTAGTTTTCAGAAATGCACAGGTTTGGTAGGTTTCCCTAGGTGCCGGCTGAGCTAGAGGCCAAAATCTACAGGTAGGCACTTCGCAAAAAACACCTCTGTTTTCTTCCAAAAATTTGGATGTGTCCACGTTGCGCTTTGGGGCGTTTCCTGACGCGGGCGCTAGGCCTACCCACACAAGTGAGGTATCATTTTTATCGGGAGACTTGGTGGAACGCTGGGTGAAAGGAAATTTGTGGCTCCTCTCAGATTCCAGAACTTTCTGCTACATTAATGTGTGGAACATGTGTTTTTTTAGCCAAATTTTGAGGTTTGCAAAGGATTCTGGGTAACAGAACCTGGTCCGAGCCCCGCAAGTCACCCCTCCTTGGATTCCCCTAGGTCTCTAGTTTTCAGAAATGCACAGGTTTGGTAGGTTTCCCTAGGTGCCGGCTGAGCTAGAGGCCAAAATTTACAGGTAGGCACTTCGCAAAAAACACCTCTGTTTTCTTCCAAAAATTTGGATGTGTCCACGTTGCGCTTTCGGGCGTTTCCTGTCGTGGGCGCTAGGCCTACCAACACAAGTGAGGTATCATTTTTATCGGGAGACTTGGGGGAACGCTGGGTGGAAGGACATGTGTGGCTTCTCTCAGATTCCAGAACTTTCTGCCACAGAAATGTGTGGAACATGTGTTTTTTAGCCAAATGTTGAGGTTTGCAAAGGATTCTGGGTAACAGAACTTGGTCCGAGCCCCGCAAGTCACCCCTCCTTGGATTCCCCTAGCTCTCTAGTTTTCAGAAATGCACAGGTTTGGTAGGTTGCCCTAGGTGCCGGCTGAGCTAGAGGCCAAAATCTACAGGTAGGCACTTCGCAAAAAACACCTCTGTTTTCTTCAAAAAATTTGGATGTGTCCACGTTGCGCTTTGGGGCGTTTCCTGTTGCGGGCGCTAGGCCTACCCACACAAGTGAGGTATCATTTTTATCGGGAGACTTGGGGGAACGCTGGGTGGAAGGAAATTTGTGGCTCCTCTCAGATTCCAGAACTTTCTGCCACAGAAATGTGAGGAACATGTGTTTTTTTAGCCAAATGTTGAGGTTTGCAAAGGATTCTGGGTAACAGAACCTGGTCCGAGCCCCGCAAGTCACACCTCCTTGGAATCCCCTAGGTCTCTAGTTTTCAGAAATGCACAGGTTTGGTATGTTGCCCTAGGTGCCGGCTGAGCTAGAGGCCAAAATCTACAGGTAGGCACTTCGCAAAAAACACCTCTGTTTTCTTCCAAAAATTTGGATGTGTCCACGTTGCGCTTTGGGGCGTTTTCTGTCGCGGGCGCTAGGCCTACCCACACAAGTGAGGTATCATTTTTATCGGGAGACTTGGGGGAACGCTGGGTGGAAGGAAATTTGTGGCTCCTCTCAGATTCCAGAACTTTCTGCCACAGATATGAGTGGAACATGTGTTTTTTTAGCCAAATGTTGAGGTTTGCAAAGGATTCTGGGTAACAGAACCTGGTCCGAACCCCGCAAGTCACCCCTCCTTGGATTCCCCTAGGTCTCTAGTTTTCAGAAATGCACAGGTTTGGTAGGTTTCCCTAGGTGCCGGCTGAGCTAGAGGCCAAAATCTACAGGTAGGCAGTTCGCAAAAAACACCTCTGTTTTCTTCCAAAAATTTGGATGTGTCCACTTTGCGCTTTGGGGCGTTTCCTGTCGCGGGCGCTAGGCCTACCCACACAAGTGAGGTATCATTTTTATGGGGAGACTTGGGGGAACGCTGGGTGGAAGGAAATTTGTGGCTCCTCTCAGATTCCAGAACTTTCTGCCAGAGAAATGTGAGGAACATGTGTTTTTTTAGCCAAATTTTGAGGTTTGCAAAGGATTCTGGGTAACAGAACCTGGTCCGAGCCCCGCAAGTCACCCCTCCTTGGATTCCCCTAGGTCTCTAGTTTTCAGAAATGCACAGGTTTGGTAGGTTTCCCTAGGTGCTGGCTGAGCTAGAGGCCATAATCTACCGGTAGGCACTTCGTAAAAAACTCCTCTGTTTTCTTGCAAAAATTTGGATGTGTCAACGTGTCGCTTTGGGGCATTTCCTGTTGCGGGCGCTACCCCTACCCACACAAGTGAGGTATCATTTTTATCGGGTGACTTGGGGGAACGCTGGGTGGAAGGAAATTTGTGGCTCCTCTCAGATTCCAGAACTTTCTGCCACAGAAATGTGTGGAACATGTGTTTTTTTAGCCAAATTTTGAGGTTTGCAAAGGATTCTGGGTAACAGAACCTGGTCCGAGCCCCACAAGTCACCCCTCCTTGGATTCCCCTAGGTCTCTAGTTTTCAGAAATGCACAGGTTTGGTAGGTTTCCCTAGGTGCCGGCTGAGCTAGAGGCCAAAATCTACATGTAGGCACTTCGCAAAAAACACCTCTGTTTTCTTCCAAAAATTTGGATGTGTCCACGTTGCGCTTTGGGGCGTTTCCTGTCGCGGGCGCTAGGCCTACCCACACAAGTGAGGTATCATTTTTATCAGGAGACTTGGGGGAACGATGGGTGGAAGAAAATTTGTGGCTCCTCTCAGATTCCAGAACTTTCTGCCACAGAAATGTGTGGAACATGTGTTTTTTTAGCCAAATGTTGAGGTTTGCAAATGATTCTGGGTAACAGAACCTGGTCCGAGCCCCGCAAGTCACCCCTCCTTGGATTCCCCTAGGTCTCTAGTTTTCAGAAATGCACAGGTTTGGTAGGTTTCCCTAGGTGCCGGCTGAGCTAGAGGCCAAAATCTACAGGTAGGCACTTCGCAAAAAACAACTCTGTTTTCTTCCAAAAATTTGGATGTGTCCACGTTGCGCTTTCGGGCGTTTCCTGACGCGGGCGCTAGGCCTACCCACACAAGTGAGGTATCATTTTTATCGGGAGACTTGGGGGAACGCTGGGTGGAAGGAAATTTGTCGCTCCTCTCAGATTCCAGAACTTTCTGCCACAGAAATGTGAGGAACATGTGTTTTTTTAGCCAAATGTTGAGGTTTGCAAAGCATTCTGGGTAACAGAACCTGGTCCGAGCCCCACAAGTCACCCCTCCTTGGATTCCCCTAGGTCTCTAGTTTTCAGAAATGCACAGGTTTGGTAGGTTTCCCTACGTGCCGGCTGAGCTAGAGGCCAAAATCTACAGGTAGGCACTTCGCAAAAAACACCTCTGTTTTCTTCCAAAAATTTGGATGTGTCCACGTTGCGCTTTCGGGCGTTTCCTGTCGCTGGCACTAGGCCTACCCACACAAGTGAGGTATCATTTTTATCGGGAGACTTGGGGGAACGCTGGGTGGAAGGAAATTTGTGGCTCCTCTCAGATTCCAGAACTTTCTGCCACAGAAATGTGAGGAACATGTGTTTTTTTAGCCAAATGTTGAGGTTTGCAAAGCATTCTGGGTAACAGAACCTGGTCCGAGCCCCACAAGTCACCCCTCCTTGGATTCCCCTAGGTCTCTAGTTTTCAGAAATGCACAGGTTTGGTAGGTTTCCCTACGTGCCGGCTGAGCTAGAGGCCAAAATCTACAGGTAGGCACTTCGCAAAAAACACCTCTGTTTTCTTCCAAAAATTTGGATGTGCCCACGTTGCGCTTTGGGGCGTTTCCTGTCGTGGACGCTAGGCCTACCCACACAAGTGAGGTATCATTTTTATCGGGAGACTTGGGGTAACGCTGGGTGGAAGGAAATTTGTGGCTCCTCTCAGATTCCAGAACTTTCTGCCACAGAAATGTGAGGAACATGTGTTTTTTTAGCCAAATTTTGAGGTTTGCAAAGGATTCTGGGTAACAGAACCTGGTCCGAGCCCCACAAGTCACCCCTCCTTGGATTCCCCTAGGTCTCTAGTTTTCAGAAATGCACAGGTTTGGTAGGTTTCCCTAGGTGCCGGCTGAGCTAGAGGCGAAAATCTACAGGTAGGCACTTTGCAAAAAACACCTCTGTTTTCTTCCAAAAATGTGGATGTGTCCACGTTGCGCTTTGGGGCGTTTCCTGTCGCGGGCGCTAGGCCTACCCACACAAGTGAGGTATCATTTTTATCAGGAGACTTGGGGGAACGATGGGTGGAAGAAAATTTGTGGCTCCTCTCAGATTCCAGAACTTTCTGCCACAGAAATGTGTGGAACATGTGTTTTTTTAGCCAAATGTTGAGGTTTGCAAATGATTCTGGGTAACAGAACCTGGTCCGAGCCCCGCAAGTCACCCCTCCTTGGATTCCCCTAGGTCTCTAGTTTTCAGAAATGCACAGGTTTGGTAGGTTTCCCTAGGTGCCGGCTGAGCTAGAGGCCAAAATCTACAGGTAGGCACTTCGCAAAAAACAACTCTGTTTTCTTCCAAAAATTTGGATGTGTCCACGTTGCGCTTTCGGGCGTTTCCTGACGCGGGCGCTAGGCCTACCCACACAAGTGAGGTATCATTTTTATCGGGAGACTTGGGGGAACGCTGGGTGGAAGGAAATTTGTCGCTCCTCTCAGATTCCAGAACTTTCTGCCACAGAAATGTGAGGAACATGTGTTTTTTTAGCCAAATGTTGAGGTTTGCAAAGCATTCTGGGTAACAGAACCTGGTCCGAGCCCCACAAGTCACCCCTCCTTGGATTCCCCTAGGTCTCTAGTTTTCAGAAATGCACAGGTTTGGTAGGTTTCCCTACGTGCCGGCTGAGCTAGAGGCCAAAATCTACAGGTAGGCACTTCGCAAAAAACACCTCTGTTTTCTTCCAAAAATTTGGATGTGTCCACGTTGCGCTTTCGGGCGTTTCCTGTCGCTGGCACTAGGCCTACCCACACAAGTGAGGTATCATTTTTATCGGGAGACTTGGGGGAACGCTGGGTGGAAGGAAATTTGTGGCTCCTCTCAGATTCCAGAACTTTCTGCCACAGAAATGTGAGGAACATGTGTTTTTTTAGCCAAATGTTGAGGTTTGCAAAGCATTCTGGGTAACAGAACCTGGTCCGAGCCCCACAAGTCACCCCTCCTTGGATTCCCCTAGGTCTCTAGTTTTCAGAAATGCACAGGTTTGGTAGGTTTCCCTACGTGCCGGCTGAGCTAGAGGCCAAAATCTACAGGTAGGCACTTCGCAAAAAACACCTCTGTTTTCTTCCAAAAATTTGGATGTGCCCACGTTGCGCTTTGGGGCGTTTCCTGTCGTGGACGCTAGGCCTACCCACACAAGTGAGGTATCATTTTTATCGGGAGACTTGGGGTAACGCTGGGTGGAAGGAAATTTGTGGCTCCTCTCAGATTCCAGAACTTTCTGCCACAGAAATGTGAGGAACATGTGTTTTTTTAGCCAAATTTTGAGGTTTGCAAAGGATTCTGGGTAACAGAACCTGGTCCGAGCCCCACAAGTCACCCCTCCTTGGATTCCCCTAGGTCTCTAGTTTTCAGAAATGCACAGGTTTGGTAGGTTTCCCTAGGTGCCGGCTGAGCTAGAGGCGAAAATCTACAGGTAGGCACTTTGCAAAAAACACCTCTGTTTTCTTCCAAAAATGTGGATGTGTCCACGTTGCACTTTGGGGCGTTTCCTGTCGCGGGCGCTAGGCCTACCCACACAAGTGAGGTATCATTTTTATCGGGAGACTTGGGGGAACGCTGGGTGGAAGGAAATTTGTAGCTCCTCTCAGATTCCAGAACTTTCTGCCACAGAAATGTGAGGAACATGTGTTTTTTTAGCCAAATTTTGAGGTTTGCAAAGCATTCTGGGTAACAGAACCTGGTCGGAGCCCCACAAGTCACCCCTCCTTGGATTCCCCTAGGTCTCTAGTTTTCAGAAATGCACAGGTTTGGTAAGTTTCCCTAGGTGCTGGCTGAGCTAGAGGCCAAAATCTACAGGTAGGCACTTCGCAAAAAACACCTCTGTTTTCTTCCAAAAATTTGGATGTGTCCACGTTGCGCTTTGGGGCGTTTCATGTTGCGGGCGCTAGGCCTACCCACACAAGTGAGGTATCATTTTTATCGGGAGACTTGGTGGAACGCTGGGTGGAAGGAAATTTGTGGCTCCTCTCAGATTCCAGAACTTTCTGCCACAGAAATGCGTGGAACATGTGTTTTTTTAGCCAAATGTTGAGGTTTGCAAAGGATTCTGGGTAACAGAACCTGGTCCGAACCCCGCAAGTCACCCCTCCTTGGATTCCCCTAGGTCTCTAGTTTTCAGAAATGCACAGGTTTGGTAGGTTTCCCTAGGTGCCGGCTGAGCTAGAGGCCAAAATCTACAGGTAGGCACTTCGCAAAAAACACCTCTGTTTTCTTCCAAAAATTTGGATGTGTCCACGTTGCGCTTTGGGGCGTTTCCTGTCGCGGGCGCTAGGCCTACCCACACAAGTGAGGTATCATTTTTATCGGGAGACTTGGGAGAACGCTGGGAGGAAGGAAATTTGTGGCTCCTCTCAGATTCCAGAACATTTCTGCCACAGAAATGTGAGGAACATGTGTTTTTTTAGCCAAATTTTGAGGTTTGCAAAGGATTCTGGGTAACAGAACCTGGTCCGAGCCCCGCAAGTCACCCCTCCTTGGATTCCCCTAGGTCTCTAGTTTTCAGAAATGCACAGGTTTGGTAGGTTTCCCTAGGTGCCGGCTGAGCTAGAGGCCAAAATCTACAGGTAGGCACTTCGCAAAAAACACCTCTGTTTTCTTCCAAAAATGTGGATGTGTCCACGTTGCGCTTTGGGGCGTTTCCTGTTGCGGGCGCTAGGCCTACCCACACAAGTGAGGTATCATTTTTATCGGGAGACTTGGGGGAACGCTGGGTGGAAGGAAATTTGTGGCTCCTCTCAGATTCCAGAACTTTCTGCCACAGAAATGTGTGGAACATGTGTTTTTTTAGCCAAATTTTGAGGTTTGCAAAGGATTCTGGGTAACAGAACCTGGTCCGAGCCCCGCAAGTCACCCCTCCTTAGATTCCCCTAGGTCTCTAGTTTTCAGAAATGCACAGGTTTGGTAGGTTTCCCTAGGTGCCGGCTGAGCTAGAGGCCAAAATCTACAGGTAGGCACTTCGCAAAAAACACCTCTGTTTTCTTCCAAAAATTTGGATGTGTCCACGTTGCGCTTTGGGGCGTTTCCTGTCGCGGGCGCTAGGCCTACCCACACAAGTGAGGTATCATTTTTATCGGGAGACTTGGGGGAACGCTGGGTGGAAGGAAATTTGTGGCTCCTCTCAGATTCCAGAACTTTCTGCCACAGAAATGTGAGGAACATGGGTTTTTTTAGCCAAATGTTGAGGTTTGCAAAGCATTCTGGGTAACAGAACCTGGTCCGAACCCCGCAAGTCACCCCTCCTTGGATTCCCCTAGGTCTCTAGTTTTCAGAAATGCACAGGTTTGGTAGGTTTCCCTAGGTGCCGGCTGAGCTAGAGGCCAAAATCTACAGGTAGGCACTTCGCAAAAAACACCTCTGTTTTCTTCCAAAAATTTGGATGTGTCCACGTTGCGCTTTGGGGCGTTTCCTGTCGCGGGCGCTAGGCCTACCCACACAAGTGAGGTATCATTTTTATCGGGAGACTTGGGAGAACGCTGGGTGGAAGGAAATTTGTGGCTCCTCTCAGATTCCAGAACATTTCTGCCACAGAAATGTGAGGAACATGTGTTTTTTTACCCAAATTTTGAGGTTTGCAAAGGATTCTGGGTAACAGAACCTGGTCCGAGCCCCGCAAGTCACCCCTCCTTGGATTCCCCTAGGTCTCTAGTTTTCAGAAATGCGCAGGTTTGGTAGGTTTCCCTAGGTGCCGGCTGAGCTAGAGGCCAAAATCTACAGGTAGGCACTTCGCAAAAAACACCTCTGTTTTCTTCCAAAAATGTGGATGTGTCCACGTTGCGCTTTGGGGCGTTTCCTGTTGCGGGCGCTAGGCCTACCCACACAAGTGAGGTATCATTTTTATCGGGAGACTTGGGGGAACGCTGGGTGGAAGGAAATTTGTGGCTCCTCTCAGATTCCAGAACTTTCTGCCACAGAAATGTGAGGAACATGTGTTTTTTTAGCCAAATTTTGAGGTTTGCAAAGGATTCTGGGTAACAGAACCTGGTCCGAGCCCCGCAAGTCACCCCTCCTTAGATTCCCCTAGGTCTCTAGTTTTCAGAAATGCATAGGTTTGGTAGGTTTCCCTAGGTGCCGGCTGAGCTAGAGGCCAAAATCTACAGGTAGGCACTTCGCAAAAAACACCTCTGTTTTCTTCAAAAAATTTGGATGTGTCCACGTTGCGCTTTGGGGCGTTTCCTGTCGCGGGCGCTAGGCCTACCCACACAAGTGAGGTATCATTTTTATCGGGAGACTTGGGGGAACGCTGGGTGGAAGGAAATTTGTGGCTCCTCTCAGATTCCAGAACTTTCTGCCACAGAAATGTGAGGAACATGGGTTTTTTTAGCCAAATGTTGAGGTTTGCAAAGCATTGTGGGTAACAGAACCTGGTCCGAGCCCCGCAAGTCACCCCTCCTTGGATTCCCCTAGGTCGCTAGTTTTCAGAAATGCACAGGTTTGGTAGGTTTCCCTAGGTGCCGGCTGAGCTAGAGGCCAAAATCTACAGGTAGGCACTTCGCAAAA
Organism: Pleurodeles waltl; assembly: GCF_031143425.1. NCBI lineage: Eukaryota > Metazoa > Chordata > Amphibia > Caudata > Salamandridae > Pleurodeles > Pleurodeles waltl. The sequence continues at coordinate 394,241,027 of NC_090450.1, forward strand.
AACACCTCTGTTTTCTTCCCAAAATTTGGATGTGTCCACGTTGCGCTTTTGGGCGTTTCCTGTTGCGGGCGCTAGGCCTACCCACACAAGTGAGGTATCATTTTTATCGGGAGACTTGGGAGAACGCTGGGTGGAAGGAAATTTGTGGCTCCTCTCAGATTCCAGAACATTTCTTCCACAGAAATGTGAGGAAGATGTGTTTTTTTAGCCAAATTTTGAGGTTTGCAAAGGATTCTGGGTAACAGAACCTGGTCCGAGCCCCGCAAGTCACCCCTCCTTGGATTCCTCTAGGTCTCTAGTTTTCAGAAATGCACAGGTTTGGTAGGTTTCCCTAGGTGCCGGCTGAGCTAGAGGCCAAAATCTACAGGTAGGCACTTCGCAAAAAACACCTCTGTTTTCTTCCAAAAATGTGGATGTGTCCACGTTGCGCTTTGGGGCGTTTCCTGTCGCGGGCGCTAGGCCTACCCACACAAGTGAGGTATCATTTTTATCGGGAGACTTGGGAGAACGCTGGGTGGAAGGAAATTTGTGGCTCCTCTCAGATTCCAGAACATTTCTGCCACAGAAATGTGAGGAACATGTGTTTTTTTAGCCAAATTTTGAGGTTTGCAAAGGATTCTGGGTAACAGAACCTGGTCCGAGCCCCGCAAGTCACCCCTCCTTAGATTCCCCTAGGTCTCTAGTTTTCAGAAATGCACAGGTTTGGTAGGTTTCCCTAGGTGCCGGCTGAGCTAGAGGCCAAAATCTACAGGTAGGCACTTCGCAAAAAACACCTCTGTTTTCTTCAAAAAATGTGGATGTGTCCACGTTGCGCTTTGGGGCGTTTCCTGTCGCGGGCGCTAGGCCTACCCACACAAGTGAGGTATCATTTTTATCGGGAGACTTGGGGGAACGCTGGGTGGAAGGAAATTTGTGGCTCCTCTCAGATTCCAGAACTTTCTGCCACCGAAATGTGAGGAACATGGGTTTTTTTAGCCAAATGTTGAGGTTTGCAAAGCATTCTGGGTAACAGAACCTGGTCCGAACCCCGCAAGTCACCCCTCCTTGGATTCCCCTAGGTCTCTAGTTTTCAGAAATGCACAGGTTAGATAGGTTTCCCTAGGTGCCGGCTGAGCTAGAGGCCAAAATCTACAGGTAGGCACTTCGCAAAAAACACCTCTGTTTTCTTCCAAAAATTTGGATGTGTCCACGTTGCGCTTTGGGGCGTTTCCTGTCGCGGGCGCTAGGCCTACCCACACAAGTGAGGTATCATTTTTATCGGGAGACTTGGGAGAACGCTGGGTGGAAGGAAATTTGTGGCTCCTCTCAGATTCCAGAACATTTCTGCCACAGAAATGTGAGGAACATGTGTTTTTTTACCCAAATTTTGAGATTTGCAAAGGATTCTGGGTAACAGAACCTGGTCCGAGCCCCGCAAGTCACCCCTCCTTGGATTCCCCTAGGTCTCTAGTTTTCAGAAATGCACAGGTTTGGTAGGTTTCCCTAGGTGCCGGCTGAGCTAGAGGCCAAAATCTACAGGTAGGCACTTCGCAAAAAACACCTCTGTTTTCTTCCAAAAATGTGGATGTGTCCACGTTGCGCTTTGGGGCGTTTCATGTTGCGGGCGCTAGGCCTACCCACACAAGTGAGGTATCATTTTTATCGGGAGACTTGGGGGAACGCTGGGTGGAAGGAAATTTGTGGCTCCTCTCAGATTCCAGAACTTTCTGCCACAGAAATGTGAGGAACATGTGTTTTTTTAGCCAAATTTTGAGGTTTGCAAAGGATTCTGGGTAACAGAACCTGGTCCGAGCCCCGCAAGTCACCCCTCCTTAGATTCCCCTAGGTCTCTAGTTTTCAGAAATGCATAGGTTTGGTAGGTTTCCCTAGGTGCCGGCTGAGCTAGAGGCCAAAATCTACAGGTAGGCACTTCGCAAAAAACACCTCTGTTTTCTTCAAAAAATTTGGATGTGTCCACGTTGCGCTTTGGGGCGTTTCCTGTCGCGGGCGCTAGGCCTACCCACACAAGTGAGGTATCATTTTTATCGGGAGACTTGGGGGAACGCTGGGTGGAAGGAAATTTGTGGCTCCTCTCAGATTCCAGAACTTTCTGCCACAGAAATGTGAGGAACATGGGTTTTTTTAGCCAAATGTTGAGGTTTGCAAAGCATTCTGGGTAACAGAACCTGGTCCGAGCCCCGCAAGTCACACCTCCTTGGATTCCCCTAGGTCGCTAGTTTTCAGAAATGCACAGGTTTGGTAGGTTTCCCTAGGTGCCGGCTGAGCTAGAGGCCAAAATCTACAGGTAGGCACTTCGCAAAAAACACCTCTGTTTTCTTCCCAAAATTTGGATGTGTCCACGTTGCGCTTTTGGGCGTTTCCTGTTGCGGGCGCTAGGCCTACCCACACAAGTGAGGTATCATTTTTATCGGGAGACTTGGGAGAACGCTGGGTGGAAGGAAATTTGTGGCTCCTCTCAGATTCCAGAACATTTCTTCCACAGAAATGTGAGGAAGATGTGTTTTTTTAGCCAAATTTTGAGGTTTGCAAAGGATTCTGGGTAACAGAACCTGGTCCGAGCCCCGCAAGTCACCCCTCCTTGGATTCCTCTAGGTCTCTAGTTTTCAGAAATGCACAGGTTTGGTAGGTTTCCCTAGGTGCCGGCTGAGCTAGAGGCCAAAATCTACAGGTAGGCACTTCGCAAAAAACACCTCTGTTTTCTTCCAAAAATGTGGATGTGTCCACGTTGCGCTTTGGGGCGTTTCCTGTTGCGGGCGCTAGGCCTACCCACACAAGTGAGGTATCATTTTTATCGGGAGACTTGGGGGAACGCTGGGTGGAAGGAAATTTGTGGCTCCTCTCAGATTCCAGAACTGTCTGCCACAGAAATGTGAGGAACATGTGTTTTTTTTAGCCAAATTTTGAGGTTTGCAAAGGATTCTGGGTAACAGAACCTGGTCCGAGCCCCGCAAGTCACCCCTCCTTAGATTCCCCTAGGTCTCTAGTTTTCAGAAATGCACAGGTTTGGTAGGTTTCCCTAGGTGCCGGCTGAGCTAGAGGCCAAAATCTACAGGTAGGCACTTCGCAAAAAACACCTCTGTTTTCTTCAAAAAATTTGGATGTGTCCACGTTGCGCTTTGGGGCGTTTCCTGTCGCGGGCGCTAGGCCTACCCACACAAGTGAGGTATCATTTTTATCGGGAGACTTGGGGGAACGCTGGGTGGAAGGAAATTTGTGGCTCCTCTCAGATTCCAGAACTTTCTGCCACAGAAATGTGAGGAACATGGGTTTTTTTAGCCAAATGTTGAGGTTTGCAAAGCATTCTGGGTAACAGAACCTGGTCCGAGCCCCGCAAGTCACCCCTCCTTGGATTCCCCTAGGTCGCTAGTTTTCAGAAATGCACAGGTTTGGTAGGTTTCCCTAGGTGCCGGCTGAGCTAGAGGCCAAAATCTACAGGTAGGCACTTCGCAAAAAACACCTCTGTTTTCTTCCCAAAATTTGGATGTGTCCACGTTGCGCTTTTGGGCGTTTCCTGTTGCGGGCGCTAGGCCTACCCACACAAGTGAGGTATCATTTTTATCGGGAGACTTGGGAGAACGCTGGGTGGAAGGAAATTTGTGGCTCCTCTCAGATTCCAGAACATTTCTTCCACAGAAATGTGAGGAAGATGTGTTTTTTTAGCCAAATTTTGAGGTTTGCAAAGGATTCTGGGTAACAGAACCTGGTCCGAGCCCCGCAAGTCACCCCTCCTTGGATTCCTCTAGGTCTCTAGTTTTCAGAAATGCACAGGTTTGGTAGGTTTCCCTAGGTGCCGGCTGAGCTAGAGGCCAAAATCTACAGGTAGGCACTTCGCAAAAAACACCTCTGTTTTCTTCCAAAAATGTGGATGTGTCCACGTTGCGCTTTGGGGCGTTTACTGTTGCGGGCGCTAGGCCTACCCACACAAGTGAGGTATCATTTTTATCGGGAGACTTGGGGGAACGCTGGGTGGAAGGAAATTTGTGGCTCCTCTCAGATTCCAGAACTGTCTGCCACAGAAATGTGAGGAACATGTGTTTTTTTAGCCAAATTTTGAGGTTTGCAAAGGATTCTGGGTAACAGAACCTGGTCCGAGCCCCGCAAGTCACCCCTCCTTAGATTCCCCTAGGTCTCTAGTTTTCAGAAATGCACAGGTTTGGTAGGTTTCCCTAGGTGCCGGCTGAGCTAGAGGCCAAAATCTACAGGTAGGCACTTCGCAAAAAACACCTCTGTTTTCTTCAAAAAATTTGGATGTGTCCACGTTGCGCTTTGGGGCGTTTCCTGTCGCGGGCGCTAGGCCTACCCACACAAGTGAGGTATCATTTTTATCGGGAGACTTGGGGGAACGCTGGGTGGAAGGAAATTTGTGGCTCCTCTCAGATTCCAGAACTTTCTGCCACAGAAATGTGAGGAACATGTGTTTTTTTAGCCAAATTTTGAGGTTTGCAAAGGATTCTGGGTAACAGAACCTGGTCCGAGCCCCACAAGTCACCCCTCCTTGGATTCCCCTAGGTCTCTAGTTTTCAGAAATGCACAGGTTTGGTAGGTTTCCCTAGGTGCCGGCTGAGCTAGCGGCCAAAATCTACAGTTAGGCACTTTGCAAAAAACACCTCTGTTTTCTTCCAAAAATTTGGATGTGCCCACGTTGCGCTTTCGGGCGTTTCCTGTCGCGGGCGCTAGGCCTACCCACACAAGTGAGGTATCATTTTTATCGGGAGACTTGGGGGAACGCTGGGTGGAAAGAAATTTGTGGCTCCTCTCAGATTCCAGAACTTTCTGCCACAGAAATGTGTGGAACATGTGTTTTTTTAGCCAAATTTTGAGGTTGCAAAGGATTCTGGGTAACAGAACCTGGTCCGAGCCCCACAAGTCACCCCTCCTTGGATTCCCCTAGGTCTCTAGGTTTCAGAAATGCACAGGTTTGGTAGGTTTCCCTAGGTGCCGGCTGAGCTAGCGGCCAAAATCTACAGGTTAGGCACTTCGCAAAAAACACCTCTGTTTTCTTCCAAAAATTTGGATGTGTCCACGTTGCGCTTTCGGGCGTTTCCTGTCGCGGGCGCTAGGCCTACCCACACAAGTGAGGTATCATTTTTATCAGGAGACTTGGGTGAACGCTGGTTGGAAGGAAATTTGTGGCTCCTCTCAGATTCCAGAACTTTCTGCCACAGAAATGTGAGGAACATGTGTTTTTTTAGCCAAATGTTGAGGTTTGCAAAGCATTCTGGGTAACAGAACCTGGTCCGAGCCCCACAAGTCACCCCTCCTTGGATTCCCCTAGGTCTCTAGTTTTCAGAAATGCACAGGTTTGGTAGGTTTCCCTACGTGCCGGCTGAGCTAGAGGCCAAAATCTACAGGTAGGCACTTTGCAAAAAACACCTCTGTTTTCTTCCAAAAATTTGGATGTGCCCACGTTGCGCTTTGGGGCATTTCCTGTCGTGGACGCAAGGCCTACCCACACAAGTGAGGTATCATTTTTATCGGGAGACTTGGGGGAACGCTGGGTGGAAAGAAATTTGTGGCTCCTCTCAGATTCCAGAACTTTCTGCCACAGAAATGTATGGAACATGTGTTTTTTTAGCCAAATTTTGAGGTTTGCAAAGGATTCTGGGTAACATGACCTGGTCCGAGCACCACAAGTCACCCCTCCTTGGATTCCCCTAGGTCTCTAGTTTTCAGAAATGCGTCAGGTTTGGTAGGTTTCCCTAGGTGCCGGCTGAGCTAGAGGCCAAAATCTACAGGTAGGCACTTCGCAAAAAACACCTCTGTTTTCTTCCAAAAATGTGGATGTGTCCACGTTGCGCTTTGGGGCATTTCCTGTCGCGGGCGCTAGGCCTACCCACACAAGTGAGGTATCATTTTTATCGGGAGACTTGGGGGAACGCTGGGTGGAAAGAAATTTGTGGCTCCTCTCAGATTCCAGAACTTTTTGCCACAGAAATGTGTGGAACATGTGTTTTTTTAGCCAAATTTTGAGGTTGCAAAGGATTCTGGGTAACAGAACCTGGTCCGAGCCCCGCAAGTCACCCCTCCTTGGATTCCCCTAGGTCTCTAGTTTTCAGAAATGCACAGGTTTGGTAGGTTTCCCTAGGTGCCGGCTGAGCTAGCGGCCAAAATCTACAGGTAGGCACTTCGCAAAAAACACCTCTGTTTTCTTCCAAAAATTTGGATGTGTTCACGTTGCGCTTTGGGGCGTTTCCTGTCGCGGGCGCTAGGCCTACCCACACAAGTGAGGTATCATTTTTATCGGGAGACTTAGGGGAACGCTTGGTGGAAGGAAATTTGTGGCTCCTCTCAGATTCCAGAACTTTCTGCCACAGAAATGTGAGGAACATGTGTTTTGTTAGCCAAATTTTGAGGTTTGCAAAGGATTCTGGGTAACAGAACCTGGTCCGAGACCTGCAAGTCACCCCTCCTTGGATTCCCCTAGGTCTCTAGTTTTCAGAAATGCACAGGTTTGGTAGGTTTCCCTAGGTGCCGGCTGAGCTAGAGGCCAAAATCTACAGGTAGGCACTTCGCAAAAAACACCTCTGTTTTCTTCCAAAAATTTGGATGTGTCCACGTTGCGCTTTGGGGCGTTTCCTGTCGCGGGCGCTAGGCCTACCCACACAAGTGAGGTATCATTTTTATCAGGAGACTTGGGGGAACGCTGGGTGGAAGGAAATTTGTGGCTCCTCTCAGATTCCAGAACTTTCTGCCACAGAAATGTGAGGAACATGTGTTTTTTTAGCCAAATGTTGAGGTTTGCAAAGCATTCTGGGTAACAGAACCTGGTCCGAGCCCCACAAGTCACCCCTCCTTGGATTCCCCTAGGTCTCTAGTTTTCAGAAATGCACAGGTTTGGTAGGTTTCCCTACGTGCCGGCTGAGCTAGAGGCCAAAATCTACAGGTAGGCACTTTGCAAAAAACACCTCTGTTTTCTTCCAAAAATTTGGATGTGCCCACGTTGCGCTTTGGGGCGTTTCCTGTCGTGGACGCTAGGCCTACCCACACAAGTGAGGTATCATTTTTATCGGGAGACTTGGGGGAACGCTGGGTGGAAAGAAATTTGTGGCTCCTCTCAGATTCCAGAACTTTCTGCCACAGAAATATATGGAACATGTGTTTTTTTAGCCAAATTTTGAGGTTTGCAAAGGATTCTGGGTAACATGACCTGGTCCGAGCACCACAAGTCACCCCTCCTTGGATTCCCCTAGGTCTCTAGTTTTCAGAAATGCACAGGTTTGGTAGGTTTCCCTAGGTGCCGGCTGAGCTAGAGGCCAAAATCTACAGGTAGGCACTTCGCAAAAAACACCTCTGTTTTCTTCCAAAAATTTGGATGTGTCCACGTTGCGCTTTGGGGCGTTTCCTGTCGCGGGCGCTAGGCCTACCCACACAAGTGAGGTATCATTTTTATCGGGAGACTTGGTGGAACGCTGGGTGGAAGGAAATTTGTGGCTCCTCTCAGATTCCAGAACTTTCTGCTACATTAATGTGAGGAACATGTGTTTTTTTAGCCAAATTTTGAGGTTTGCAAAGGATTCTGGGTAACAGAACCTGGTCCGAGCCCCGCAAGTCACCCCTCCTTGGATTCCCCTAGGTCTCTAGTTTTCAGAAATGCACAGGTTTGGTAGGTTTCCCTAGGTGCCGGCTGAGCTAGAGGCCAAAATTTACAGGTAGGCACTTCGCAAAAAACACCTCTGTTTTCTTCCAAAAATTTGGATGTGTCCACGTTGCGCTTTCGGGCGTTTCCTGTCGTGGGCGCTAGGCCTACCAACACAAGTGAGGTATCATTTTTATCGGGAGACTTGGGGGAACGCTGGGTGGAAGGACATGTGTGGCTTCTCTCAGATTCCAGAACTTTCTGCCACAGAAATGTGTGGAACATGTGTTTTTTAGCCAAATGTTGAGGTTTGCAAAGGATTCTGGGTAACAGAACTTGGTCCGAGCCCCGCAAGTCACCCCTCCTTGGATTCCCCTAGCTCTCTAGTTTTCAGAAATGCACAGGTTTGGTAGGTTGCCCTAGGTGCCGGCTGAGCTAGAGGCCAAAATCTACAGGTAGGCACTTCGCAAAAAACACCTCTGTTTTCTTCCAAAAATTTGGATGTGTCCACGTTGCGCTTTGGGGCGTTTCCTGTCGCGGGCGCTAGGCCTACCCACACAAGTGAGGTATCATTTTTATCGGGAGACTTGGGGGAACGCTGGGTGGAAGGAAATTTGTGGCTCCTCTCAGATTCCAGAACTTTCTGCCACAGAAATGTGAGGAACATGTGTTTTTTTAGCCAAATGTTGAGGTTTGCAAAGGATTCTGGGTAACAGAACCTGGTCCGAGCCCCGCAAGTCACACCTCCTTGGAATCCCCTAGGTCTCTAGTTTTCAGAAATGCACAGGTTTGGTATGTTGCCCTAGGTGCCGGCTGAGCTAGAGGCCAAAATCTACAGGTAGGCACTTCGCAAAAAACACCTCTGTTTTCTTCCAAAAATTTGGATGTGTCCACGTTGCGCTTTGGGGCGTTTTCTGTCGCGGGCGCTAGGCCTACCCACACAAGTGAGGTATCATTTTTATCGGGAGACTTGGGGGAACGCTGGGTGGAAGGAAATTTGTGGCTCCTCTCAGATTCCAGAACTTTCTGCCACAGAAATGTGAGGAACATGTGTTTTTTTAGCCAAATTTTGAGGTTTGCAAAGGATTCTGGGTAACAGAACCTGGTCCGAGCCCCGCAAGTCACCCCTCCTTGGATTCCCCTAGGTCTCTAGTTTTCAGAAATGCACAGGTTTGGTAGGTTTCCCTAGGTGCTGGCTGAGCTAGAGGCCATAATCTACCGGTAGGCACTTCGTAAAAAACTCCTCTGTTTTCTTGCAAAAATTTGGATGTGTCAACGTGTCGCTTTGGGCATTTCCTGTTGCGGGCGCTACCCTACCCCACACAAATGAGGTATCATTTTTATCGGGTGACTTGGGGGAACGCTGGGTGGAAGGAAATTTGTGGCTCCTCTCAGATTCCAGAACTTTCTGCCACAGAAATGTGTGGAACATGTGTTTTTTTAGCCAAATTTTGAGGTTTGCAAGGATTCTGGGTAACAGAACCTGGTCCGAGCCCCACAAGTCACCCCTCCTTGGATTCCCCTAGGTCTCTAGTTTTCAGAAATGCACAGGTTTGGAATGTTGCCCTAGGTGCCGGCTGAGCTAGAGGCCAAAATCTACATGTAGGCACTTCGCAAAAAACACCTCTGTTTTCTTCCAAAAATTTGGATGTGTCCACGTTGCGCTTTGGGGCGTTTCCTGTCGCGGGCGCTAGGCCTACCCACACAAGTGAGGTATCATTTTTATCAGGAGACTTGGGGGAACGCTGGGTGGAAGAAAATTTGTGGCTCCTCTCAGATTCCAGAACTTTCTGCCACAGAAATGTGTGGAACATGTGTTTTTTTAGCCAAATGTTGAGGTTTGCAAATGATTCTGGGTAACAGAACCTGGTCCGAGCCCCACAAGTCACCCCTCCTTGGATTCCCCTAGGTCTCTAGTTTTCAGAAATGCACAGGTTTGGTAGGTTTCCCTAGGTGCCGGCTGAGCTAGAGGCCAAAATCTACAGGTAGGCACTTCGCAAAAAACAACTCTGTTTTCTTCCAAAAATTTGGATGTGTCCACGTTGCGCTTTCGGGCGTTTCCTGTCGCAGGCGCTAGGCCTACCCACACAAGTGAGGTATCATTTTTATCGGGAGACTTGGGGGAACGCTGGGTGGAAGGAAATTTGTGGCTCCTCTCAGATTCCAGAACTTTCTGCCACAGAAATGTGAGGAACATGTGTTTTTTTAGCCAAATGTTGAGGTTTGCAAAGCATTCTGGGTAACAGAACCTGGTCGGAGCCCCACAAGTCACCCCTCCTTGGATTCCCCTAGGTCTCTAGTTTTCAGAAATGCACAGGTTTGGTAAGTTTCCCTAGGTGCTGGCTGAGCTAGAGGCCAAAATCTACAGGTAGGCACTTCGCAAAAAACACCTCTGTTTTCTTCCAAAAATTTGGATGTGTCCACGTTGCGCTTTGGGGCGTTTCATGTTGCGGGCGCTAGGCCTACCCACACAAGTGAGGTATCATTTTTATCGGGAGACTTGGTGGAACGCTGGGTGGAAGGAAATTTGTGGCTCCTCTCAGATTCCAGAACTTTCTGCCACAGAAATGCGTGGAACATGTGTTTTTTAGCCAAATGTTGAGGTTTGCAAAGGATTCTGGGTAACAGAACCTGGTCCGAACCCCGCAAGTCACCCCTCCTTGGATTCCCCTAGGTCTCTAGTTTTCAGAAATGCACAGGTTTGGTAGGTTTCCCTAGGTGCCGGCTGAGCTAGAGGCCAAAATCTACAGGTAGGCACTTCGCAAAAAACACCTCTGTTTTCTTCCAAAAATTTGGATGTGTCCACGTTGCGCTTTGGGCGTTTCCTGTCGCGGGCGCTAGGCCTACCCACACAAGTGAGGTATCATTTTTATCGGGAGACTTGGGAGAGCGCTGGGTGGAAGGAAATTTGTGGCTCCTCTCAGATTCCAGAACATTTCTGCCACAGAAATGTGAGGAACATGTGTTTTTTTAGCCAAATTTTGAGGTTTGCAAAGGATTCTGGGTAACAGAACCTGGTCCGAGCCCCGCAAGTCACCCCTCCTTGGATTCCCCTAGGTCTCTAGTTTTCAGAAATGCACAGGTTTGGTAGGTTTCCCTAGGTGCCGGCTGAGCTAGAGGCCAAAATCTACAGGTAGGCACTTCGCAAAAAACACCTCTGTTTTCTTCCAAAAATGTGGATGTGTCCACGTTGCGCTTTGGGGCGTTTCCTGTTGCGGGCGCTAGGCCTACCCACACAAGTGAGGTATCATTTTTATCGGGAGACTTGGGGGAACGCTGGGTGGAAGGAAATTTGTGGCTCCTCTCAGATTCCAGAACTTTCTGCCACAGAAATGTGTGGAACATGTGTTTTTTTAGCCAAATTTTGAGGTTTGCAAAGGATTCTGGGTAACAGAACCTGGTCCGAGCCCCGCAAGTCACCCCTCCTTAGATTCCCCTAGGTCTCTAGTTTTCAGAAATGCACAGGTTTGGTAGGTTTCCCTAGGTGCCGGCTGAGCTAGAGGCCAAAATCTACAGGTAGGCACTTCGCAAAAAACACCTCTGTTTTCTTCCAAAAATTTGGATGTGTCCACGTTGCGCTTTGGGGCGTTTCCTGTCGCGGGCGCTAGGCCTACCCACACAAGTGAGGTATCATTTTTATCGGGAGACTTGGGGGAACGCTGGGTGGAAGGAAATTTGTGGCTCCTCTCAGATTCCAGAACTTTCTGCCACAGAAATGTGAGGAACATGGGTTTTTTTAGCCAAATGTTGAGGTTTGCAAAGCATTCTGGGTAACAGAACCTGGTCCGAACCCCACAAGTCACCCCTCCTTGGATTCCCCTAGGTCTCTAGTTTTCAGAAATGCACAGGTTTGGTAGGTTTCCCTAGTGCCGGCTGAGCTAGAGGCCAAAATCTACAGGTAGGCACTTCGCAAAAAACACCTCTGTTTTCTTCCAAAAATTTGGATGTGTCCACGTTGCGCTTTGGGGCGTTTCCTGTCGCGGGCGCTAGGCCTACCCCACACAAGTGAGGTATCATTTTTATCGGGAGACTTGGGAGAACGCTGGGTGGAAGGAAATTTGTGGCTCCTCTCAGATTCCAGAACATTTCTGCCACAGAAATGTGAGGAACATGTGTTTTTTTTACCCAAATTTTGAGGTTTGCAAAGGATTCTGGGTAACAGAACCTGGTCCGAGCCCCGCAAGTCACCCCCTCCTTGGATTCCCCTAGGTCTCTAGTTTTCAGAAATGCGCAGGTTTGGTAGGTTTCCCTAGGTGCCCGGCTGAGCTAGAGGCCAAAATCTACAGGTAGGCACTTCGCAAAAAACACCTCTGTTTTCTTCAAAAATGTGGATGTGTCCACGTTGCGCTTTGGGGCGTTTCCTGTTGCGGGCGCTAGGCCTACCCACACAAGTGAGGTATCATTTTTATCGGGAGACTTGGGGGAACGCTGGGTGGAAGGAAATTTGTGGCTCCTCTCAGATTCCAGAACTTTCTGCCACAGAAATGTGAGGAACATGTGTTTTTTTAGCCAAATTTTGAGGTTTGCAAAGGATTCTGGGTAACAGAACCTGGTCGAGCCCCGCAAGTCACCCCTCCTTGGATTCCCCTAGGTCTCTAGTTTTCAGAAATGCACAGGTTTGGTAGGTTTCCCTAGGTGCCGGCTGAGCTAGAGGCCAAAATCTAGTGGTAAGCACTTCGCAAAAAACACCTCTGTTTTCTTCAAAAAATTTGGATGTGTCCACGTTGCGCTTTGGGGCGTTTCCTGTCGCGGGCGCTAGGCCTACCCACACAAGTGAGGTATCATTTTTATCGGGAGACTTGGGGGAACGCTGGGTGGAAGGAAATTTGTGGCTCCTCTCAGATTCCAGAACTTTCTGCCACAGAAATGTGAGGAACATGGGTTTTTTTAGCCAAATGTTGAGGTTTGCAAAGCATTGTGGGTAACAGAACCTGGTCCGAGCCCCGCAAGTCACCCCTCCTGGATTCCCCTAGGTCGCTAGTTTTCAGAAATGCACAGGTTGGTAGGTTTCCCTAGGTGCCGGCTGAGCTAGAGGCCAAAATCTACAGGTAGGCACTTCGCAAAAACACCTCTGTTTCTTCCCAAAATTTGGATGTGTCCACGTTGCGCTTTTGGGCGTTTCCTGTTGCGGGCGCTAGGCCTACCCACACAAGTGAGGTATCATTTTTATCGGGAGACTTGGGAGAACGCTGGTGGAAGGAAATTTGTGGCTCCTCTCAGGATTCCAGAACATTTCTTCCACAGAAATGTGAGGAAGATGTGTTTTTTTAGCCAAATTTTGAGGTTTGCAAAGGATTCTGGGTAACAGAACCTGGGTCCGAGCCCCGCAAGTCACCCCTCCTTGGATTCCTCTAGGTCTCTAGTTTCAGAAATGCACAGGTTTGGTAGGTTTCCCTAGGTGCCGGCTGAGCTAGAGGCCTAAATCTACAGGTAGGCACTCGCAAAAAACACCTCTGTTTTCTTCCAAAAATGTGGATGTGTCCACGTTGCGCTTTGGGGCGTTTCCTGTCGCGGGCGCTAGGCCTACCCACACAAGTGAGGTATCATTTTTATCGGGAGACTTGGGAGAACGCTGGGTGGAAGGAAATTTGTGGCTCCTCTCAGATTCCAGAACATTTCTGCACAGAAATGTGAGGAACATGTGTTTTTTTAGCCAAATTTTGAGGTTTGCAAAGGATTCTGGGTAACAGAACCTGGTCCGAGCCCCGCAAGTCACCCCTCCTTAGATTCCCCTAGGTCTCTAGTTTTCAGAAAT